>NW_015230250.1:0-772 GCF_001447785.1 Gekko japonicus | reverse complement strand
GTAACTTTTGAAATACTTAGTCTGGATTTCCAAAGGATACTGCTTTTAGCAGAATATTTATATTCCTAATCATTTCCCAAGTAATTTCCATAATATGTGGTTGTATATACATTGCACATGATCCTATCTCATGAGGCTGCCAGAAGGACTCTCATGTCCTCTGGCAAACCTTCTACAAGTTCTGTGCCTGTAGGCAAAAGGCTCATGACTGAAGCATTTCAGAGAGTATTTTTATAGGAGAATTGTATGATATTCTCTATACTGATCAGTGTTATGCAAGTGATTTGGAAAGGTGTATTTAAACTACACAATTCATCATAAGCAAATCTTGGCCAGCAGAGGGCATGACTTCCAAATCAGTGCACAGAGGACACAAGTCTATAAATATAACAACAGCTGGAATGATAGGCAAGAGAAAATGATAAAGAAATAAAGGAACACCTTGGAAAAGCAGTACACACTTTCCTGAAACCCATTTACCAGTTTCTGAGATCAAGTATTCAAAGGCAGTTGTTTTGTGGGTTGAGATGCATCTTCTTGCCTCACCTCAATAGATTCTCTGCTAATTGACAGCAGTTTGCGCAACTCCTTGTTTTCCAGCTGCAAAGCCAATGAGAACTATTTAATATACATCAAACACAAGTTGGTTTGTGACAAGAATGGCCCCGGTAGATTTTCAGACTGATAGGTTCTCTTTCCGCAGAAAGCCAAGATGGGGGTGGGGTTCTCTTCCCACAGAGAACCAAGAATCAGAGGTCATTTCGGGGGGAAT
>NW_015230249.1:0-772 GCF_001447785.1 Gekko japonicus | reverse complement strand
TTTTTTTTACAAGTTTATTTATAGTTTTTCAAACATATCATATAATGTTACAATCCTGAATATTTTTTAACATATTACTTGGAGTCTAATACATAATTCTTTCTCTATCCACTTATACACTCTTGACCATCTTTTTTGGAAAATAGATTCATCTTTTCCATTAATTAACATATTTAATTTGTCCATTTCAGCGACCTCCAACAATTTCTCCACTAATTCCTCTTGTGAGGGTAGCTAATCTAGCTTCCAGTATTTAACTATCAAGATCCTAGCCTCAGTTAGTATATATGTCAATAGATAAACATCGTTTTCCCCATAACCATCTGGGATTATGTTTGATAAATATATTTCTGGTAACAGGTTTAGATTAACATTCAGCATTTCCCATATTAACTTTTGAGTAGCTAGCCAAAATGTATTCAATTTGGTGCACTTCCACCACATATGAAAGAAGGTTCCGACATTAACTTTACATTTCCAACAGTTTTTGGAAGTTTTAGCTGAGCATTTTGCAATCCTATCTGGGGACCAGTACCACCTATGGAGGATTTTATAAGTATTTTCTTTATATGCTGTTGCTCTAAGAAATTTAGTTATCTTCCATATTTTAGCCCAATCGTCTATTCCAATATTGTGTCCTATATCTTTCATCCATGATATCATTGAAACTTTTAACTGTTTCATCTTGCATGTAGTCCTCCAAAAGGTAATTATAAATCTTTTGAATTGTTTTATCATTGGAGGAAAATTTTGCTAGTCTTTAAGGTGCTAC
>NW_015230248.1:0-772 GCF_001447785.1 Gekko japonicus | reverse complement strand
TCAGAAGTAAGTCCCACTTTATTCAGTGGCACATTCTCCCAAGCGTAGGACTGCAGCCATGCCATGCGGTGAATCATTAATCAGCTGGTTCGATTTTATACTCTATTGTAGGGCTTGACTAGGGCTTATCTTTGGGGGTTTTCTTTGCAAGTCCTAGACTGGCCAGACTTATGAGCAATAAATAACAGCATGGAAGCCATCTCTATGACAAAATGATGAACGGAAGGATCGGTTTCTACTTTCCCACACTGATAGATTCAGATAAAACCAGCATGTACCACTACTATATATTTTTTTCTTTTCTCCTTAGTTTCTATCATTTAGTTATTGTTCTCTCATGCATATGTGAAGTATGAATATATACTCACATGAACACCTAAATTCCCTCTCTCTCTCTTTTGCCTAGGCCAAACAAAATCAATTATTTTAATTGCATCGTTTTATAAAATGGACCTTCCCTCTTTGCTATATTTCAGTAGGGCTTCCCCCCGCCCCCATGCTGTATTTTTCATATGTCGATCTTCAAACTACCAAATATTGATTTTTCAGGGCAACCCTGGACCACCTGGCCTTGCAGGTCCAGGAGGCAAAGACGGACCTCCTGGTCCCGCTGGGTCCACTGGCCCTGCTGGGTCCCCAGGAGGTGCTGGTCCAAAAGGGGAACCTGGCTCACCCGGTGAAAGAGGCCCAGCAGGTGCACGAGGAGAACCGGTAGGTATCCTTTGGGGCAATTTATACCTAAAACCTAACCTAAACAGCATGATAAAAAGTA
>NW_015230247.1:0-772 GCF_001447785.1 Gekko japonicus | reverse complement strand
TCCTTGAGGTCTAGAACCCCAGACCACACCCCCGGTATTAGAAGGGGAAGGATGTCCTGCAGAAACACAATTCTACATTTAGCCACCTTCAGCGACTTGTTCAACACTCTCAAGTCCAAAATGGGATGTAAGGCCCCTCCTTTCATTTTTATGAGGAAGTATCTGGAGAAAAATCCATCCTGACAACAGTCTGTTGGAATCTCTCTAATGGCTCCCTTGGAAAGGAGGGACCAGACCTCACCACCCAGTATGGAGGGAGGGGTGCTGAGTGAGTATCTGGGTAGGTTGTGTAGGGGCAGGAAACTGAATTCCAAGAAATAACCATTACACACTACAGATATAACCTAACAGTCCTCAGTAACTTTTAACCATCTTGAAACAAAGTGGGAAAACCGGTTGTCAAAACTTAGTGAAACCGGTTATTCATACAAAGGGCTTTCCTTTCCCAGCCTGCTCTCTTGGAGGGCTAGCCTGAGGTTTCTCTCACTGCTTATGCTAGTGTTTTCTGTTCTTTGGTGCCTGTGAATAGGATGGATGCTGGTATTGTTGTTCAGGTGGCTGGTACAGGTATTAACTACAGAACTGGAGTGCCTTGGAAAGTACCTTGGCTTGTCCAAGGTAGCAGGAGGGGCGGTCAGGCCAAGGGATCTAGCCCTGAACTTTTCCTTCCTCATCTGTTCTAGGGTAGAATTGGTCAAGCTGATAAACAGGTCTTTTCCCTCAAAGGGCATGTCCTCGACCCTGTTTTGGTGTCTGTTGAGAGGGTGGATGA
>NW_015230246.1:0-772 GCF_001447785.1 Gekko japonicus | reverse complement strand
TAGTCCTGGGGTCCCAGAATCCCACAACACTGGGCATGATTCCTGACTGAAGGAGGAAAGGCCAGAGTTGTGTCTCATGAAGAGATGTAACAGGCAGCCTCTGATCCAATCCACCCAAAGGCAAGGAGTTACATAATGATCCTCCATCAAACAAGGATGAATAAGCGGCAAGACTACTTATACAGAGACACAGCAGGCAGCCTCCTCCACATGTGACTACTTGGAACCTTTAGCTGCAGTCTATTCTTCTCGAGCCCCTTTAACAGCTCCCTTATGGCACATTAGTGTGCCCAAGCACAAAGTTTAGGAATCGCTGCCAAGCTACAACTCAGTTTTGTACCGGCCCTCGCAGTGCTCAACTAGCCAGAACCAATACCTCCAGGGGTACGTTCTCTCTCCACACAGACGTGGTGATCACAGCGTCTGAGTTCCTCTAATGTACAATCGATTTAGCTTCATGACACCAAAAACCCCTCTGAGGTGGAGAAACATCGTCACACCCAATTTAATGCCAACAGATGGAAGCACACAGAGGTTCATTCCCCCAAAGGACTAACCTCATACTTCCTCCTCGTCCAACACCACCATTCACTTAAAAATATGTGCACAAACAGTAAGTAAAAACAAGTTAGACCTGGGTTCCTTCAACTCCCATGTAACCCTGGGTTAATACGCCCCCAATCATAAAATCATAAAACCATTTATATTTAAAACAGAACTGTGGCCAAATATTTGGTTCGTTATACCAAGAAAGGTGTAAATTCTAGCTTTC
>NW_015230245.1:0-772 GCF_001447785.1 Gekko japonicus | reverse complement strand
GAATAGAGCCCCAGGGCTAGAGATGAGTAAACACAGTTGTAGATGCACTCTGTGATCGTGTAATGAACCCAGTGATCCAAACTCGACTTTGGGGGATATTTTAATGTTTCCCATGGCACTGAAGAAACCATGGATCCTGGCTGCCTGGCCCCCTGAGTTGAATTTAACAACCTAAAAATTTTAAAATGTTCCAAACCAGTTGCCAAGTCTTCTTCTTCTTCTTCTTTTTTAATGGCGAACTTGATTCAAGGGAAATAAACATTTATCATCAGTGCATTTGTGTTCCCCGATCAGCCTGTTTATGAATCGCTGCCACCAGGATCAGATGTTGATTAGATATAATGGCCGCTAATGATCCTATCTACTAAATTAAGGCAGATGTTAGGGGAGTTGTACTTAAAAATACTTCATGTGGTAAATCTCCGGAGGAACGTGCCAAACGGAGGCAGCGCCATCTGCATTGGCGGCGATAATAAATTAACCATGACCCGGAGCAGTTAGGGCACTAGGAACGGTCTCCCGATTTGGTCCGAAAGGTGCTCCTGTTGGTTGACAACTCTCAAATGAGAACTTTGAAAAGGATTCTGTGAACATTTTCTCAGTAGTTACAGAAGAAGTTTGGCTCACGTGAGAGATTTTTTTCATTAGCATACCCCTTTCATTCTGAAGTCAGTTTTACAAAGTCTATTATGTTTCAGGTGGGCAGTCGTCCGGAAGACTTGAAATCACTCCTGCGAAAGGTTAAGGCAGAAAGGGCGAAAGCAGGGATACA
>NW_015230244.1:0-772 GCF_001447785.1 Gekko japonicus | reverse complement strand
TTGTTGCAGCTACCAGGATGTAAAATTTTGTACCAATCAAAATTACATAATTATGCAAATAATATGTACATTGTAGCAGTTGGAAAAGGGTTTGAAAGTTAAATCCAGCCACGTACCGTTTAAACAGACAACAAAACTAGGAGGCCAGAATTGGAACTAAAAGGGATGTGGGGGGAGGCATCTAAAACATAAAAGAAAAGGCATTTATTAACCTCAAGTAGCAAGATACCAGGTATGCTTTTGAGAGAAGGGAGTCCTATGATCTGGGGGCTGTTACAGCCAAGACCCTAAAATTCAAGCTCGTAATCTACATCTTCAAAATGGCTCCCTCCCCGAACAGTGGGACTTCCTCCTCATGCGCACAGTTCCCACCTGTTTCTGTCCTTCAAATCTCATAGAGCTGAGCTGTGCCTCTGCCTTTGGGCAGTTCCACCAGACCTGTCCAGTTTGGTACCCTTATTTGGCCTCAGCTCCTCCTTTAGGTTTCTCTTTTCTCCCTTCTTTGCACCCTCTCAGCTCTGCTCTGCCACCTTGCATTTCTCACCTCCCTTGTCTCTTCTTCTGACATCTCTCTTTATCCCTGGAGCACTGCCCATGCTGGTTAAGCCCAACACCATGCCTCCATTCTCAGAGCCTTGTTGCTCTGTTAACCCTTTGCTTTCTTTGCTCCACCCCAGCTGGGTTTTCTTAGAGCTATTACTGTCTTCTTGTGAGGTGCCCCACCGTGTCCTGGAGCAGCTGCAGCCTTTCACCCAGTAAGTGGAGCCTCCTC
>NW_015230243.1:0-772 GCF_001447785.1 Gekko japonicus | reverse complement strand
ATTTATTACATGACTAGAAAATTAACTGCTTACATTTGGTCATCAAAGAATTCAGACATTGGAGGTTTTCCAAAGGTTATATTCTTAGAAAATATGTAGACCTGAGAAATAATGCCTGCGATTATGAGGTCTCCTGACTGATGGTACTTGTGAAGGATAGGGACCGGCTCGCTGATGGTACATTTAGAAAGTGAGACCTTGCACACTACCTGAGACATCAGTGCTAACACCAATGCCACAAATACAACCATCTTACAGTAAAACCATCCCGTCTAGATGCTAATTCATCTGTTTCCAGAATGCAATTCAACTGGCCCTTGGTAGTCCAGCTCACTTGAAATGATACTCACTCCCTGATTCAAAGCCGGGATGGTACATTTTAATGTGTCAGCAATTGCTGCCCTGCCTGTTGTAAGATCCTAGCTCTGAATGGAAGAGGGGAGACTGATGATATCTTTCAGTCATGGTTTACAGTTGCTATAGCAGCTGGTGAAATTCTCCAGAGACTTGGAAAAATAGAACTGGTGATAGATAATTTGATAATTATAGGGGAGAGTTAAAAGTTAACTGTGACACAGTAAAGGAAAAAAACATGTTGATGAAGAAAGAAAGGAAAAGATCACAAAAGAACTAGTTTTCAAAGTTGATTCTTGTAGATGCAGAAAGAAATGTTGAAGTTGCAGATGGAATTTTCCAAAACAATAGAAACTGAATATTCAGCTGAGCATCAAGTGACCAAACTGTTGTTCCTTTCCATTTTGCATTGTCAGTT
>NW_015230242.1:0-772 GCF_001447785.1 Gekko japonicus | reverse complement strand
AGCTTATGCTACAATAAATCTGTTATTCTTTAAGGTGACACAAACTCTTATTTTTTCCAGTCTGAGGAAGCTGCATGGAATACATTGGTCTTATTGTCTTTACACTAGCAAACCAAGACTTATCTCCATCTCCTGCATCCTGAATCACACCCTAAGGATTTATTTATCTCATCTGCCTATTATTTGTAACTTGTCCCCAGTTGTGCTACTCCTAAAATGAACTCAGAATATTCATGAGAAAGTTAAACAGATTTGGCCTTTGATCCATCTCTCAAATTTTAACTTCTCTGACTATATCACTATGCCATCCCTCATTTCTGAAGTCATCATGAAGCAATTTAGTATCATCCAGGTTTCCACTCACGAGCAATCAGACAGGACAGTGCTCTGATTTGAGACAAGAAAGATGTGATCTGAGAGCTATCAGTCTGTGGCTGTTACACACGTTCCTGCTACCAGATGACATACATATACATTGACTAATAATGGTCACAGGACTATTACATTTGATTCAGGGGACAAATATCAGCATTCAGGTATGAAGGTCACAACTTTATTGAAGAACTCTGAATGGAATAATTAAACCAGAGTGGAGAACACATCCTTCAATCCCAAATGACTTCTTGTGTGATAGTCCAGCCACATTACTTTACCTGGATAAGTCTCAGTCCTTTTCTTCTCACCCTGAAATTCAATTCCTACTTTTAAGCGAGAAAGTAGTGTGGTACAAGGTTATTATTTAGAGCTGCTAAAAATCCTTGCTTTTATCCAT
>NW_015230241.1:0-773 GCF_001447785.1 Gekko japonicus | reverse complement strand
GCAGTTGCAGGAGGAATGAGGGCTAACAAACTGAAGCTCAAAATCCTGACAAAACAGAGATGCTACTGGTGGGAGGAAGGGTTGACCCAGGAATTGAGGTGTCTCCTTTTCTGGGTAGGGTTGCACACTCCACCTAAAGGAGTAGGTCCACAGCTTGGCGGCTGCTGGACCCAGGACTCCTGCTGGATAAGCAGGTGCAGTAACAGCCAGGAGCACCTTCTGCCATCTTCAGGCAATGTCAGCTGTGGCCGTCCCTGGGCAAAAAGTTTTGCTGCTGTGGTGCATACCTTGCTGCCTTCGAGGCTAGGTTACTACAGTGTGCTCTATGTGAAGAGTGCTCCGAAGTTACAGCAGGCACAGAATTCTGACTGGTGGGCCGTAGGGACCATATCGCTCAGGTCTGGTTCCACCTACACTAGCTCCCAATTTGCTTCCATGCCTGATTCCAGATGCTGGAAGCCCTACACGGCTTAAGGCCAGCATACCTGAAGGGTGGCCTACTTCCATATGGACCAACCTAACCGCGATAGTGATCTTTGGTGCCTTTGTCATGTGGGGTTAGGCAGATGGAAACCCAAGAACAGGCCTTCTCAGTTGTGACGCTGAAATCATGGAATTCCCTCCCGAGGGAGATTCATTTCTCCCCCCCTCTGTTAGGAATGCCATCCTCCAGGTGGGACCTGGAGATTCCCTGGAATTACAGCTCATCTCCAGACCACAAAGATCGATTCCCCGTAGGGTTGCCAGCTCCGGGTTGGGGAAAACCTGGAGAT
>NW_015230240.1:0-772 GCF_001447785.1 Gekko japonicus | reverse complement strand
ATGATATTGGCTGATCTGTTTCCAATACCGGGGATTCCCAACCTCTCTGAGCCTGCGGGCAGCTTTGGAATTCTGATACAGAATGACAAAAATGGCCGCTGCTAGAGGCGGAGCCGGCCGCAAAATGTTGGGGAGTGGAATGCTGCACAACTCTCCTAGCAAGTCTTCCACATTTCAGGCAGAAGTTCTGTTTCAAGGGATGCCTTCTTATCTGCACAGCCCAGCAGAAGACCCACCTAGCCCCACACGCTTTAAAAAGCCACTTAGCAGGCACCTTGGCGCCCGTGAGCACCGCCTTGGGGACCTGTGTCTTAGTCGAAGTCTCTAACCACAATATGGTGCTGCATTGAAATACAAGGACTTGAAGGACCGGAGTGATGCCTGATTTGGAGCACTTGTCTTGCATCCTAAATGCTCTAGCTCCCCCCGCCCCCCCAAGACAGTCTGCACAATGTAGGAAAATTCCTCTGTGTTTTCCAACCTCGCTCAATTTGCATGAAAGCCTTCATGTGCATTTAAAAGAGGCCCTTCCCGAAGAGGTTATGCAACTGGCAACATGCAGCGGCAGGCCGGCCCCGCTAGATGGCAGGCCTCCTTCGACAGTTTCCCCCTGTTTTCACCACACAAATCCTACCCGCCCTGTAATAAGGCCTCTTCGGTTTTTAACGTTCCCCTCTGCTGGGTTCCCGCGCCCTCCCCGACACACCCGTATGGCAGACTTTCCACGCTGGGGTACCTCACAGGAGGAATTGTTGTTCAGTCGCACAGTCGA
>NW_015230239.1:0-802 GCF_001447785.1 Gekko japonicus | reverse complement strand
TTTTAAGGTGTGGTGACCAGAACTGTACCGTACTGTGGCAAAGTTCATGCACAGCACATTTCTTTATTGCATAAATGGGATTAATATGATGTAGAAGGTCCGTGCGTTTGAGCTCTTGCACCAAGCACGCTCAATTTACCTGATGCCAACCCTCTCCGGTGGGACTCAGCCAGCGCAGTGATCCGAGGCAGGCTAATCGCCATCTCTTCTGCTAACAAGAAAGAGGAGAGAATCCCATCAGGAGATCAGATGAGTTGATTGGGTGTGCTGATTCATTCTTTGGCTCTGTTGACATATTGCCCCACTGCTAACTTTCTACTAGAACATTTTGCATTTCCCCACTTTTGAGGACAACTGCATTATGCCAAGTTCCACTGCTGTGCTGAGGCTTGTCGGTAAGACAGCACCTGAGATCATGAATTGGGGAACTGTGCTTGGAATTCCAGACATGTCAGGTGCAATGCTCCCTCTAAGCTATGGAGTCTTGTGAACAAAAATTCTACTTTGCAAACTACAAAGTTGTGAGTGAGCAATTTGGCTACTGCATAAATTAGTTTGCTCTAGAGGCCTCCTTCCTGAGCAAAGACAAAAATGTGTGAGCCGGAGGCTAAAAAACTGTGAGCTAGCTCACACTAACTCAGCTTAGAGGGAACACTGGTCAGGTGCCGGCTTAGCGAAATCCTCCCTTCCAAATCATATGCTTTGATTCCTATTATTGCTACATCTGCTTCACTAGCTATGAATATACTCGGAGTTTCCTGGGTGCCTTCAGACAACAGACTGCAAGTAAACAATGAAACAT
>NW_015230238.1:0-772 GCF_001447785.1 Gekko japonicus | reverse complement strand
GCATCACATGGGCCCTAGATACACCATTAGTGACGGAACCAATACAACATGGGCCAACAACATAAGAGGAAGTAGGTTTCATACTTCTCTTGCAAGAAGGAAGCCAAACAATGTTGCTGCAGAAGCCAAGCCACTGAAGTAGCATAAAGCCAGGTGCAAAGCATTTGCAGAGAAAAGAGCTGACATCCCACATCTGCATCACCCCTCCACAGGGTTAATACACTATATACATAGTCTACTGATTCATACTGATTGGTAAAGGACACAGGGGCTTGATTCCTCCCCCTCCCAAGCCAAAACTGGCTATATTGTAAATACTTCAAATAAAGTCTTAAGCTTCCTGCTCACACTAAAACAATCTCAGCTTGACTCCACATTTCCAGCCGAGTCAAAGCTCGTATTACATTATTAAGGATTCATGCTTCTAGGCAATTTCAAATTTTAAATCTCTCTTAAAGTGTGCATTGGTCAAAAATACCTGGTTATTGACATAAAGGGAGTTTGTTTATTAGTTTCATGTTAAATTTCTATAGAATCTGTGTGGATATCAGATCTAATGACCTATTTTCTCATCAAAACTGCTATAAGGGCATCATAGAACTTGCTACATCATAAAAACTTGATGAGAAAAAAGAAAATCGTAGCTTTTAAGTTCAATCGCTTTTTTTAAAAGGCACAAATTAATTGGGAGAGCTATGCCTTTGGGAAAATAAACAGGAAAATTCCTTCAAGATATATTTGACGACTTCCGGTTTGTGGATCAGCAATGGTG
>NW_015230237.1:0-772 GCF_001447785.1 Gekko japonicus | reverse complement strand
GGGGGGACCCCATATTAGTTTTTCAGAAAACAGACTAATGCAACTCTTCCTCTAGAACTGTTCGTGTGAGCCAGGTGAAATCTTGGGGGACAGGTCTGGTGGGATGGAGCCAGTCGCATTCTTACTTGGAGGGGGGCATTCTCTTGACGTTCTTTAAGCAGATATGGTTACAACGGTTAAACAAACCTGAATTCTTTTCTTCATGGTCTCATAAAAAGTTGGGGTGCTTCTGGTAGCAGACCCACTGAGCAACCACTCTGCCTCGAACTTCCCCAATTATTATGAAGCCTTCCTGACAGTAATAAGTTACAAAATCATGCAGGAGCATTCCTTATTTCCATAGCCATTGGGTGGCAGCACCTCACCATGGAAATGCACCATACAAAGTATTAACAACCTCCTTTGGAAGCAAATGTGCAGGTGACAAACTAGGGATGCATTGCTTGCACCTCCTTCACTGAGATACATGCTCTTACGTGCCAGCAATGTCCTTCTGCCAATTACATTGGCTAAGCTGGACAGTCTCTGTGCTAGAGAAGACTCCATGGGCACCAATAAGACATAAAAAATGGAAATGCTCGGAAACCAGCAAGGGACGATCCTCCCCTAGGCACTGAATCATAGACTTTGAGGTTGCAGGCAGTACCTCAGCAGAGAAGTTTCACTGGGGCCACTCCAGGGAGAAGGTGCTGAGTGGGAATTCATATGCAGATCTGACATTTTTCGGACTGGAGAAGGATTTGAAAGGGTTAATTTATTGCAAAAAGTCATT
>NW_015230236.1:0-772 GCF_001447785.1 Gekko japonicus | reverse complement strand
ACAAAGGGTTCCTGTGTGGGCAGTGTTCCACGTACGTCCAGGACTGGCCTCTGGAGCTATAGCTGTGCTGTAAACATATGGCTTGATTATACAAACTACTTTCCTCTCTCTCGGGCTCTTTGCTTTGACTAATCTGGCACTTGATGGAGGACTATACGGTCTGCTTATTGGATCTCTGATGGCCAGTAACTGCTCTAAGCCTGCCCAATTTGTGTCTCACTCAGTTGAATGCTATATGAAATGCAATGGACACGCAGCCTGGGGATAAATAAATCTCTTATTTTTGTGCCTTCTTAGAACTGCAAAAATAGGGGTAGGGTTAACAAGCACCTGGTGCAAGGGCCCCCAATCTTGTTGAGACTGTGAGTACTTCTGAAATTTTGAGAACAGGTCTTGTGTGTTACCACAAAACAGGCTTACCAGTTGCTCACTACGTCAGACAATCTCCTGGCCATAGCTCCCAGCCTTTCGCACTGCTCTTTGCTCTAGTGGGAGCAAAAAGGGTGTGGGACAACATTGTGCGATATTGCAGTGCCACTTTCTTTTACGTAGAAGTGACAGCACAATACCCAAGGAATTCCCCAAATCTCAGTGGTTTTTGCCACAGAGATCAGGGAATTCCTAGAGCACTGCGATGTCACTCCCCGGTACAACCAGAAGTGCTATAATAATATCGCACTACATCGCTTTACCCCCCATTTTTGCTCCTGCAGAACAGGCTGGATGGCAACCGTTGTTGCCATGAGGCAATATGGCCTTGCGGGGGGGGGGG
>NW_015230235.1:0-772 GCF_001447785.1 Gekko japonicus | reverse complement strand
AACAACAAGGCTCTTCTCTGTGACTCTTCCTCCTCCTGTCCCCTTTGCGTTCTCTCTTCTCACAGAACAGTAATGTGCAGGATGCATTTGCAGATCTCTCCAGTGGAGTCATACCACCTTACCTACTCACACACAGAGCTGGATGAGCTGGACATTTGTAATACAGAAAAGTGTCCTTTAGATCAGGTTTCTCTCTCTTCTTTCTACTACAGAAATGGATGTGAACCCAAGTCTACCTCAATAAAAGCTAAGTTTTATCTTTTTGCAATATCCTTACTTAAAGTCTATTTATTGCAGTTGTTTCCACACTTTCTCGGCAACTTTGTTGTGCTAACAATATATATGCATGAAGTGATATGGTAGGGGCAGAAAATAAAATGAGATCATCTCATTGATAAGTTGGACAGCAATGTTGAGTCCTCAATACCACGAGCAGAGAGTTTCTTTATGTACAAGAAGTAGTCACGGGATCACACAAGTCACAAAGAAAATAGTTGTGAGAGTTATTACAGGATGCATGTTGACATGGAAAACATCAGAATGATTTTTTAAAATAAATGCATAAAGTTAGCGGGTAATACATTTCCCCCCACAGCCCCACTTGCTTTTGTCAGCTTTTTAAAAATGTCCCTTTACAGTCCATTTGCAGAATAGAATGACATAGATTTCTGTTACCTTGAATTTGTCGACTTCTGCCTTCGAACACGTTGCGTGGTAAGACAGCACCTGACCCAGAACAAATTAGGGGGAAATTGTCACAGGTAAGAAACTG
>NW_015230234.1:0-772 GCF_001447785.1 Gekko japonicus | reverse complement strand
CAGACTGGATCCTCTGAACTGCCAGCACAAGGAGTTTGCAGGAGTGGATTTGCTCCCCCTTTTCCTTCCTCATGACCTCTTGCATTAGAAGAAGGATTGATTTTGTCCGATTTCCCCTGCTCACTGCCTCCCCCCGTGACATGGAGGTCCCCTGACATTAGCTTCTTCAGGGGTCACAGGGTGTTGATGGGTGAGGAACAAGAAGGCAAGGGAGACCTGCCTCCACAAACGTTACTTCTTGTGGTGGTGTTATAGGATCCAATTCTATGGACTATCATTTCTGTTCCCAGGTTTGTTTGTTTTTTTGTATCTTGGCCAGGTTTTAAGGGGAACATGAACAGGTTTCAGTCTCAGTTCCAGCATCTATTTTCAAATGTGACTACCAGAAACAAAAGAGTGGAAAGACTTTTAAATGACAACATTGTACCAGTGTGAGCTTTGGGGCAGGAATTGTGTGCCGTTCCCAGGATATTTTTGAATTATTAAAAAATATATTTTTATCCCCCCACTTATCATACAGAATTAATTTTTTAAAGTTACTGCACTAGTATTAACTTCAGCAAACCTGTTCCCCATATGAGTAGACTCTATTTAGTTTGCACATTGTTTGTAAACCGGACTAGGTCTGCTATTGTTTGTAAATTGGACTAGGTCTGCTATGAGAAGACACATAAATAGGGAAAAAACAGGAAGCACATTAACTTTTAATATTGCTCTTCTTTCCAGCCAGGGTATAAAGTCGACACCATTCCCCAGCCCTTTTTATCATTAG
>NW_015230233.1:0-772 GCF_001447785.1 Gekko japonicus | reverse complement strand
TTTCCATTTTGCTGCAAAGATCCAGGTTCAAATCATTAATCAGCCATGAAGCAGGTAGATTCAAGAAAACTACCATCTTTCTATTTAACTTTAACCATAGTGAAATCAGATGAGCATTTATTGTAACTTTTGCCTGAGCTTACAGTGGAGCCAACTGTAAAGCCACATAACTGCCAATATACTGACAGCTCCATTCTCTGTTCTTACTCTGTTCTAATGGAAAGACAATCAGCACAACCTCTGATGTAGGCTTCAGATGTTCTAATGCTACACTTGGTTGCTAAAAATTGGTTCTTAGGCTTACACAAAGTTGAACTTCTAAAATGAGTCAGTTACAATGTTGGAAAATGATACCTTCATTAGTAACAATGCTTCTGGTGATCCAACATGGATAATTTGAGACAAGTATGGTCGAAATCCCGATTTGAAAAATCTGGAACTCTGTGTTCCGCTTAGCCAAGGTGGACGCATTTTCAGCAACTCTTCTGAAAAATATGCACTGTTTTTAAAAAATAACATTTGATTCAAAAATAACATTTAATTCAATAGGTTTCAAATAGTATGAATCTGTTATCTCTCTGGTCACCCAGTTTATTCTCAATAAGAAACAGTCCATATTCTGTTTTAAAACATTCTTCTTAAAAGCAGCCTATATGTTACCCTGAAGGTCGCTTGTGCATGTTACAGAACTCCCCACAGAGAAGGTACTTATTTAGGTAGGAATCCATGTATACATTTCATCCGTGCATTTTTCACTTCACGTACAAGCTGA
>NW_015230232.1:0-773 GCF_001447785.1 Gekko japonicus | reverse complement strand
AGACCAAAAACATCCGTCAGCCCCATGACCAGCCCCACGAGAGGAGCGTACTTCTTGGAGCAAAGCATTTCAGGTGCAACGAAACGGTCAGCTGGCGGCAGGAGCACGGAGGGGTTCACGGCAGGCACCCAAGCCAGGCCCTGCAGCTGCTTCAGCTCCGGTGAAGACAAGCGCGAGAGCAGAGGGGACTCATTGCAGACGCGGATCAGGGCCTGTGATTTGGCACTGGCAACCGCCGCCTCCTGGCACTGGTTCACGTCCCGGGCAGCCATCAGTGCATCGGCTGGAGAGACAGCGGTGAGATCAGACTTCAGCCCCAGAGCACGAAGGGCCCGCAGGGTCACCGGCTCCCGGAAAGGCCCACTGGGGAAGCGGTTCGGTCTCAACAAGGCCTGCAAAGTCTGATTGTCTGGGTCATAAAGATCAGTGGGCCGGGCCAACTCTCCAGACCCACAATCTACAAATGGCAAGTCACGGCACAGCGCTTGCAGTTCTTGGCTCTGGCTGAAGAGGGCGTCGGCGTTGCGCAGCACCCACAGCATGACTTCCTGGGCTTCTGGGGCCCGTCCAACATATGCCCCCTTCTTCACGGCTCTGACACACAGGGTGCCCAGGTCTGGTGCTCCCAAGAGGTCTACCCGGAGACTCAAAAGCAGGCGGCGCTCAGCTTCACTGTGGCATAGCAACACGGGCTGCGGAGTCCACAGGTCTTTGGGCACCGGTGGGACCAGGTTCTTCTCCAAAACCAAGTGGTTCTGGGCCGGCACCAAGCC
>NW_015230231.1:0-773 GCF_001447785.1 Gekko japonicus | reverse complement strand
GCAACTTATGGTAGGTATGGTCTGATAATAGCTAGCGCAGTAAAAACAGTGGTGCTGGACAAAAGGAAGTTTGTCACTCCTTGAGTAATTAAGTGGTGACATTCACTGATTGTGATGGCTGTAAGCATAGATGGCTTTAAAGAGGAATACATGGATTTCTGGAGGAGAGGTCCATCTATGATCCCTGCTTGCCAGCATGCAGCAGTTCTGGGGAAAGTCTTTGCCTGGCACCCCTGAAGTGCAGCCTGTATTAACTCCTAGAAGTTGCCACCCATGAACATGGCAAAAACGTCCTGCGGCTTGTGCATTCCAGTAAACAGGAAAATGAAAGTTCAGGGAGGATCTGATCCAAAATTGAAGGCCCAGATTATGTTATCTGATGTCCGGCAAATGTTGGGCCATAGAACTCAGTTCTCCATATTATTTCCCATGTGGATTGAGGAGTGTGTAGGATTTGCCCAAGATTAATTAGAAAAAAGAGAGGGGAGAAAAATCAGACATCACACATGGACAAAAAAACAACTCCTTGTACTTGCAGGAAGGAGATAGCTATCTTATCTATCAACACTCAAGAAAGATCAAAATCATTTTTGCGGAGAAAGGTGGGTATAAATTAACCAAATAAATAAATTTTGTTTAGCTCTGATGCTATGGAATAGTGTTCAGTGCAGTCTGAGGAGCTGGAGTCCCAAGGGAAAATTGGTAGCCACCTCCCCCCAACAAAAATACACATATCTGTGGATCCTACCATTAAAGATTTATTGGTAAACCTG
>NW_015230230.1:0-772 GCF_001447785.1 Gekko japonicus | reverse complement strand
GTGGTGGTGGCCGCCGCGGCCGGGGGTTGCTCCTGCTCCTCCTTTGCCTCCTCCTCGTCGGGCCTTTCTGCGCCGCTGCCGCACTCCCTCCCTGCGGGTGGGGGATGGAGCCGCTCGCTCACTCGCTGCCTGCGTTTCTCCTTCCTCCGGAAACAGCCGGGGGCGCCCGCCCGCACCGAACACCAACGGCGACGTCACCGGCAGCGCCGCCGCCTCTTCCTTCGCCGACCTCGATTAGGAGAGGGGGGGGTAATAGGTCCGGCCTGGCTTCCCCGGGAACAGAAAATGAAGGCTCCGCGGCTACCTGGCCGAGAGAGACGGAAATAGGCGAAGAGCTCAGAAAAGCTCCGGCGCAGCCGCCGTCGCCGCCAATGGCGAGGCCAAAGAGAGGGGGCAGGGCTAAATATAGGCCACGCCCCCTCCGTGGCGTCATCTGCTGCCACCGCCCTCCCTCCTGGGGGCGAAGGCGGGCTGAAGTATGAAGATACGCGCTGAATCCCCGCCCCTAGGTGGCTCTCATTGGATAAAGCGCTGCACGCTTAACCGCCGATGGAGGGAGGGAGAACGCGCGCATTCGAGGAGAGAAAGGGAGGGGGGGACAGCCGAATGAGCGGCGCATGCGCACCTTTTTCTGTTTGTTTGTTCCCTGCAGTAGCAGCGGAGTGGGGGGACGACGAAATTTCGCGTGGCATATCTCGCGAGATAACACGTGCGCGCGACAACATCGGTGCCGAAAAAAGCTTTTTTAAGCTGCCACGAGTGGATGAAATGT
>NW_015230229.1:0-773 GCF_001447785.1 Gekko japonicus | reverse complement strand
GAGGGCAGCCAGGTTCAGAAGAGGGAGGATGAGAGAAGAGGAGGAAGGCAGTAGAGATTTAAAGGAGGAAAATGGCAAGGTTCATACATTTTCCTGATCCTATACTGCAAACGTGATCTTGGAGTTCTACAGTAAAGAGGGAATGATCTAGGTGAAATAAAGTCTTCTGTATAGCAGTGGAGGGACACAGAGGGGGGAATGGAGCACAAAATGCCGGCAAAGAGGAGCTGTATAACTACTAAAGTGCCACACTCTCTTTTTTTAACAGTAGTGATGAGAAGTGGAAACTTGACATCTACATGGGAAATGTTATCCCTACATGGGGGAAGGGAGATGGATTTACCTGCTTGAAGAATGGCTTGATTAGATTACAGGGCAGGTCTTCTCATTAGGGGCACTCTTGATGGGGAAAGAATGTAAGGTTATTTTGATCTGGGTGTGAGGCATCCCGGGAAGACACAAACTGGAGGGTGTGACAGCTTGCCCAGCTTGACCGGAAGGTGTGACAGCTGGCCTATGAAAGCCCAGGGAAGTAGTCTCATTCTAAGGTGCAGGTGATTGCATGTAGGCCTGACCATGAGTCATTGGTATGAAACAAGATCAAATTTCTCTGAACCTAAGGTGGCCAACCTCCAGTAGGGCCTGGGAATCTCCTAGGGTTGCCAGGTCCCCTTGTCGCACTGGCGAGGGGGGTTGGGGGATGTTCCAGGACCTGGAAGTGATGTCATTGTGCCGGCAATGTCAGGGGGTGAAGCTCTGGTTTGGGGGCAAAA
>NW_015230228.1:0-773 GCF_001447785.1 Gekko japonicus | reverse complement strand
TCGTTGTTTTGCTGTGGGTCCTGACAGAGATATCTAGCCCATAATTCTTTTATTTATTGTACCTGTATCCTGTCCTTCCCCCAAAGAGCTCAGGTTCCACCCCAATTTATTCTCAGAGAGAGACTAACAGTAAGACTGAGCACTTGGTATGGCACTTTTGTGGGTTCAAAGTGCTTTGCATACATGATCTCGCTTGCTGTAATCTGTACAGCAGTCCTGTAAAGTGGATCGGTATTATTATCTCAGCGTTGCAGAGGAGTGGCAATGGTGAGGCTGAGAGATAATGGTTTGGCTACTGCCCCCTAGTGGGTGTACGGCAGAGGTGGGTGTTGAACTGGCAACTTATTGCTCTGTGGCTCAGGCCCTAAACTACTATGCTGCAGCAGATTAGGTGAAGACTGTGACTCTGCCAAGGCCGCCTAGTAAGCTTCATGACCAAGCAGAAACGGGAATCTGGGCCTCTGTGTCACAAGTCCATCTGAGCATCTTTACGAGGCCTCAGTTCTGTGCAGTGTACACAACGATGTACAGGGTTCTGGGCATTGTGTTCTGAAGCAAAATGAACTGCCAAGGCTGAACTGTTTGGGGTTAAGCACTTTGGACGTGGAAGGTTTTGTCTGCGAGTGCACCTCGAGAAGCTCCAGAGAACTGATCACAGCTCCACAGAGGGACGAGTCGGACAGAATTCTGAGCCCCTCCCAGTCTCTCTGAGCCCTGGCCCGGATGGTGCCCGGGCTAGCCCAATCTCGTCGGACCTTGTAAGTTAAGCAGGG
>NW_015230227.1:0-773 GCF_001447785.1 Gekko japonicus | reverse complement strand
CAAATAGGGAAAATTGGACACTGGCCAATTGGATCATAATCATTAATCATAAGTCTTTCAGGTCTTTGGTTATTTGTTCATCCTGTATTCAAGAACCAAAGAAAATTGTGTCTGTCTTTCATTGTGGCATGAACAATGAAAATCTATTTGTGGTAATCTTATGGTTTTAAAGTGAGCAATTATCTAGAGCATAAAAGTGCCTGAGAAATTTTTTAAATGTGTCAGAATTGTGACTCAGCTTTATGGAAAGAAGCATCTCATTTTCAGATGTAGGTTCTTTGGGTTAATATGTGAGATGAGCGCTACAAGTCAACCTATTTACTCATCGAATTATAAAGCACTAGAGTGTTAATGCCTTTCCTGTAGACTGGTTTTAATATGAGGCAACTTATTATTTTTGTTATATTCATGGCCTCATTAGTGGAGCAGTTATTTCCCAAGAACTCATAGAAGGCAGGCAGCTGGGCCACACCCACCTCTCAAACTAAACTAATAGAAACTGAAACCAAGAAGGGATAAGATTTAATGGATCAATACATCACAGGTTGCAGTGCTAGAGTCTATGTAGAGATGGTCTTCACTCACTACATGTACAAGACGTTGCTTCTGGTAGTCATATGATGTGATCAGTTCATATGAATCCATGAAATCCCTTTTCCCATTCTTTCTGGCTGTTCCCTACGACCATCACAAGTCTCAGCTCGTCAAAGCTGGCCCTTTGCCTTACTTCCAACGGGCACCAAAACCAAAATGGGTATCACCTGCTACCACGG
>NW_015230226.1:0-773 GCF_001447785.1 Gekko japonicus | reverse complement strand
GGGGAGACACTGTGGGCAGTGGAGATGGACAGGTCCACTCAACAGGGTTCCTGATGTGCCTCGTCCACAGTGGGAGCACTCAGCATCCAGAAATCTGTTTATTTTGCATCTTGCCTTTCTTCCATCAAGGGACTCAAGGCAGTACACATAGGGTCCCCTGCAGTTTCCCATCCAGGCAGTGACTAGACCTTGACCTCTGTAGCTTCAATATTTGCTTTTTGACCATATCTAGGTCTGGTTTTAGGCAGGCGCTCCAGGATCAGGGATTTTCTTTCCACAGAGAAGCCTTTCTACACTGATTTATTTACAGAGGATCTGTTCTGCATCTTCAATAGATAGAAACCTTGTGTGTTGCAGATGATTCTGTACACAGTTTGCACACACTGTCCACTACAATTGTTGGTTCTTATTGTTACCATTGTGAGCACAACAGCAAGTCCTAGAATGCACTCAACTATCCCTCTAAAACACATGAATGGGGAAGATCAGTAATGGCAAGCAAGCTGTCTTTTTGACTCCTTATCTGTTATTACCAAGTATTGATGAACTTCCAGTGAACACCAGGATTTCTAGGAACCCAGAGTATACCAGGAGGCAGGGATAGGGAGCAAGTTTGGGTAAGTAAGTTGAATGATCTGAGATGGGTGGTGAGATCGGCAAGGCAAGAAGCAGGTGTTTGAAGTGGAGGATCAGTAGCACAAGGTGGAATAGTTGTAATGGTGCATATTCCCAGAAAACTTGCAGCCCATTCCTGTGTGAAGGCAGGCACACTT
>NW_015230225.1:0-773 GCF_001447785.1 Gekko japonicus | reverse complement strand
CAAAACTTCTCATGAGTGGTCTGTGAATCCCACCTGTCTGGTGCCTGTTTTTGCCCTGTGGGGTCTTCCCAAGGTGGACTTGTTTGCTACCCAACACAATACAAAGGCAAACTGTTTCTGCTCCTGTGCAGGAAAGGGGCCAGGTTCTCTTGGCTACGCTTTTCAGCTCCCTTGGGTGGGGGTCCTGTTTTATGCCTTTCCCCCAATTCCGTTGTTGATCACGGTCCTAGAAAAGGCCAGACAAGAGCTTTCACATATGGTTTTAGTGGCCATCTTCTGGCTGTGCCAGATTTGGGTTTGGAGTCTCCTGGGTCTTGCCAGGGAGGCGCTGTCTCCCTCTACCCAGACATGGGAACCTGACCAGCATGGGAGGGGTGTTCCACCATGATCTGGACCGCCTTAAGCTAACAGCTTGGATGCTTGGGACAGGGACCTAGTCTTCTTCCAGGAGGTTAATGAAGTTTTGCTGAATGCCTGCAAACCCACTACAAGAAAATCCTACTGCTTGAAATGGAAATGCTTTGTATTATGGTTTAGGGACAGGGGTGTCTTCCCTTACAGGCAACCCTTCAGAATATATTTGAATATGTGGTAAGTTGAAAGAATAAAGAACTAGTGTTTTCCTCACTAAAGGGACACCTTGCCGCAATTTCTTGCTTCCATGCTGGAATCGAGGTTGGTTCTGTTTTTTTCTCATTACTTAACCAAACGATTTTCAAGGGTCTTGCCAACCTTTGCCCTTCCAGGGAGCCCATAGTTCCTCAGTGGTCCTT
>NW_015230224.1:0-773 GCF_001447785.1 Gekko japonicus | reverse complement strand
CAGAAAATCAACAGGTTCAACTTCTCCCATCACTAATTTAATTGACAGTGACTTTCATTCCGATACATTAATAAGAGACATATTGTTCCATCAAGGACAGCAAGTGTCTTGGAAAAGATTCAACAAAAATAAGGATAATTTTCTTTTTGTTATTGTTTTATATTTATTTATTTGGGTTGGAAGAAGGATGTGATATCTCTTGTTTTTATATGTATCATAGAGAGCCTCAGTCATAGTAAATGCATGCCTGAAGATGCTTTCTCAAGTTCAAATTAACAGTTGTTTATTTAAGAAAGGCATTTCTGTCTGACATCTGGGCTTATTCAGAGAATTTGTATGCCGCATCTCCAGAACTTGCATGAGGTGGTTCTTTTCCACCCCTATGAGTACCATATATACCTAGATGCTGTAGTAGAGTGCTTTAGTGGGTCACTGAAGAATGAGTGGACAGCTGAAAAGCTGGGGAATCCTTCATTTACCTGAGGTCCATGCCTGATTCCAGCGCTGCCATATAACTGAAGACTTCAAGACGGTCATCAGGCAGTTTGCTCAATCTCTTCCCACAAACAAAAGTATAAATGACCATGTTAACAAATGCATCAGGTAGAAATTGTTAGGGTGTCTATCCAAAAAGTGCTTAGTTAAGGTACATTAGTAAATTTCTGCCTGGGTATTAACATGTTACTCTGATCAAGCAGCACCATGAATGCATCCGGTTGAAACACATTAAGGGTATACAAGCAGAGACCCCACCAAGACTTGTGTGTGGGGGG
>NW_015230223.1:0-773 GCF_001447785.1 Gekko japonicus | reverse complement strand
AAATGTTCTGTAACCTAAAGGAGACAGGCAACAGAGAACAAACAGAAAGATACAGAGAGAAAGAAAGGAACAGAAAATAAAGGGTGAGAATGGGGAAAGAGAGACAGAGAAGTTGGGGAAATGAGAAAGGGAGAAAAACCATGAGACTTCTTTCTCCCTCTAAAAAAGTATAACTGAGGGGCTGACCACCCCCATCCCCTAAATTCTTTCTGCTGACTAAGACGCGTCTGGGTCATATATCTTTACTGTTATGGTACACCCAGGGATCAGCAGAAGCTCTTCACAAAATGGCTGCTCCCAAAACTATTGCTTTTATTAAGGAACTTGTGCATTATTCACCACACACACTGTCTGGAATAAGGTCCAGGTCACAAAGGCAATCATATCAATATATGGACAACCATCCTTCAGCTTGTCTGGAGGCCTTGGGCCTCTCGGCCTACCTGCTTCCGTATGCAAAAGCCTTGCCATCACCTGGGCACAAGAGAGGCCTGGTCTCCACCTGTGCAACTCTACCAACTGAAGAGCCTGCATTG
This sequence comes from Gekko japonicus, assembly GCF_001447785.1. Classification (NCBI taxonomy): domain Eukaryota; kingdom Metazoa; phylum Chordata; class Lepidosauria; order Squamata; family Gekkonidae; genus Gekko; species Gekko japonicus. Next base: position 237 of record NW_015230223.1, on the reverse strand, counting down.
AACTGTACCCTTCAGAAGCCCAGTCCTCCTTCCAACTGCAGAGCTAGCTCTTGAACAGGTGAAGGTCAGAGTTGATGAAGGCAAAACACACAGCCTGAAGGATCCTGGGAAATGTAGTACGGCACCCAGAGGCCAGCTCTGTGCTGCCGCTTTGATGAAGACGAGACAGAAGGCCGGCTAAGGAAGGAGCCTTCACTAAAAGCTGCACTCTGTAGGGATGCCAGCCTCCAGGTGGGA
>NW_015230222.1:0-773 GCF_001447785.1 Gekko japonicus | reverse complement strand
TATTTTACCTATCTAATGTGTAATTTAATAAGCCAATGTGCAATTATTTGAATTAATTGGAAGATGTATAAGAGCTTTCTGTTGTAATGCACTTTGGTAGTCATATTTAAAAGCACATTAATATCTACTGATCTATAAATATTTGAGGTATATTTATGTAAATTGGAGACATTTGCAAGGTGCTATAGTTAGCTTGCAGTGGCGTTTATAGTGAAAATGCACAGTGAATCTATCAAACAGTTATGTTAAAGAGAATGGTTAAGGTTTATTTTTTTCTTCTTTGAAATAATCCTTTGCTTCAAACTCTTAGCTTCTTGTAAATGCTAATTTGATTTTGGCAGCTACTGGAATGCTCTGCTGTAAAAGATGTTGTGATTAGGAAACGGCTGTAATTGCCCTTCTGAGCTTTCCCTTTCTTGTATTAGTTCTGATAAACTTTCTGGCAGGGCCATCCTATTGCCCCTGTTAAGCCGGGTCCAAGCAGAGGAACCGGAAGGGCTCAACTGGCTAGAGGACAGAATAACCATCCTTTTTGCATACCATACTTGTGTTAGGGACCATCTTCGGTTTCTTATGCTTCCACCATTAAATTTCTTTTCCGATTTTTTCATATGCGCATATTGATACCATAATTCTTTCTTCTGTCCATTTTCTCTTTTCTCACATAGGTATCTCCCATAAAATATATGAATTTTTTCAATGTTATTTGCATTGAAAAATGGTTATTTGCGTTGAAAAATTTAAAAAATAGAGCTGCGGTGGCTCAAGTGGTT
>NW_015230221.1:0-773 GCF_001447785.1 Gekko japonicus | reverse complement strand
TTTTTTTAAAGGACTCAGCTGCTAATGACTGGGAAGATGTGAGGTAGACTGGGCAAAAGAGGTGTGAATGTTTCTTTGAGAGCGGCAGAAAGCTAACAAATTTTGCACATAAGATTAAGCACTGTCATAGACTTCATGAGTAATAAGCAGAAAAGTTTTAAGATGCTGAATTCTTTCTCACACCTTTATATGACTTAAAAAAAGCATAACTAATTTAGTGCAGAATTTACAGTAAAGTATTCTTTGAAGTAGCATAGCTCTGGTAGGCAGGGTGCACATTACATTAATAATTTGAATTATGGCAATTACAAAATAGAGCTGAGATTAGCACATTTTTTCCTAGTTTGCAGAAATCATTTTATTATAGTATATGTTAGAAATGAAATATTAGTATTTCATACTGGCTGTTTTCCCTCACCTAGCATAAACATTGCAAGTGCATGGCTGAGATAATGTAGTAAACGGTTCCCCAATGTGACACCACTCATTGCCATGGTACCTGGCAATTCTATCCCAGTACCTCTTAAGCTTTTCAAAAAGTGAAGGGGGTCACTGTAAGGCAGGACTTGTTACTGGCTGGTCTCATGCAAAGAAAAGGGTTTTCCATGGCTGAAGTAGCAGCTGCAGCCACTGGAGGTTCAGGAGGACTAGCAAATGCCCAGGATTGTGGTTTCATTTTCTCTCCAACTTTCTTTTTATTCCCTGTTTTCTTTCTCTCCCCCTCTCCCCCTCAGGCTCTTCCTCATTTCTTTTTTATTCCCCTTCTGCAATTC
>NW_015230220.1:0-773 GCF_001447785.1 Gekko japonicus | reverse complement strand
GACGTCAGTGACGTGATGACCTTACTTCCAGGTGATGTCATTGCGGCACGCATAGCAGAAGATCCCGGACTGGACCCCGGAGCCCCTTGCCGGCAGCCAGGTGGGACCCGGCAACCCTACTGTAGAGCGGGGAAGAGAGACGGGAAAAAGAACATTTTTATAGATTTACCTCCATTAACAGTACACTTAATGTCTCCGAGTTCAGAGATAGAAATCTGTAAAACAGATAGCACAGCCTAGAAGAAAAAAACCTTGTCAAAGACTCAGTTTGCAACAGGGGACCATTGAAAGATGTGGAAACTCCATTGGGACTGTCTGAGCGCGGCTGACACACATTCACAGCGCTCCCCAGGGGACGAATGCTACCAGAGCACCCCCATTTTGTCTCCGTACAAATTTATTTATATTTATTAATTTTGAGATTTAAATCCACTCTGTGTTTACGTTTTAGAAACCTCTAAGAGACATGATCTGTTCCGTATTGCACTAGCTCCTAAACAGAAAGACTCTTGGCACCCACTCTTGAAGGCTGTGCATTTCTATGTACTTAAACAACCAATCACTTACGCCCTTGGCGGGAGGAAGTGTTGCTTCCCTATGTAGGGACTAGGGAGGCGGAAGTACTTGCCAACTGGAGTGCAGGAATGGCAACGGGCTGCATGGAAACAGTCCAAGGATAGGGCTAAAATATCTAAACGGTTCCACCAAGGGAAAGGGGAGGGGGAATCCTTAATCTGAGGGCCCGAATCAGGGGTCATTTAGTAGAAAAAGAG
>NW_015230219.1:0-773 GCF_001447785.1 Gekko japonicus | reverse complement strand
TAGGGCTCCCACAATAGTCTTCAGGCCTGCAAACAGAGGTGATCCAAAGAGGTATTTAAAGGTATCAAGTATTCTTTCCAACATTTTTAAAAAGACTGCATGCAGAAAACACATCTTACTGTAGAACACTCAAGCTTCATGAACACCATCAACACTTGTGAAAATGCACGAGGAGCAAAAACCCGCCTGTTCATGAATGTGCAGTGTACATTTAACTAAATGTACATACTTCATCTTAAAACAGTAAGCTTTATCAGTCATCAGTTGCTTGTAGTATTTGATAAGATTTTCCTGTACTTGTTTTCTCTTAATTTAAAGATTGAATTTTCATTGACCACAATATATTGGTTTAGCTTTATTTTCAGGAAAACTTTCAGGTAGCTACATGTTTATTACAAATATGTATTTAAGCATATGTTGAATATGTTTATTGTGATTACTGTGTTCTATTATTCTTGATTTGTAATTCACCTACAGGACTTCTTGTAGTCAAAAGCAGAACACAACCATCTAAATTAAAATAAAACTGTTTACTTAAAATAGCTGGAGAAGAAAAGCTATGTAAATAGTACTATCCTGGTCCATGTTCATCTGGACATTCATCAATATGCTCCCAAGCAACATCCTCCTTTATATAAACAGTCAGCTTTAAAAAAAATTAGCTTTCAAAACGTAATTCAAAACTGAGCTGAAGCAATAAGTGCTAAAATATATGTCAACAAAAAAAGCCATTGTGACAAAAGCTTGTCAGTACAAAAGAGAAAACCTGCCAC
>NW_015230218.1:0-773 GCF_001447785.1 Gekko japonicus | reverse complement strand
ACCACGACACCAAACCAAGCTTAGAGGGAATACTAGATGAGACACCGCTTCCTCTTAAAAAGTTGAGGCTTTTGTTTATCTTGCATTTAATTCAAAGGCCCTAACAGGCTGCCAGTAAATCCAACCCCCCAAAAATCTACATGGAGGAATGTACTTAAGGAAAAGGGGGGGGGAAACAACTTTCCCCCCCTGGCAGCTGCTGCTACTGATAATACGGCCTATTACTCCTTTGCCTGTTGGGTTTCACCACGGTCTAATCTCCCGGCTGCAAAGGAGAGACCTCGACAGCTATGACTAGCCGTCTCCTATAAATGATTTTGTCCTTGATGTTTGTTCGGGCTGGATTGAAGCCAGGGCCCTGCAATGCGTTTAGGTGCGGGTGGTAAGGAAGCGTCTTGGCCGGCTTGTAGGTAATTCGCAGGTAATTTTCTGCTCCTGCCAGCGCCGGTCATCGCCCACCAAGGAAACAAAACTTAAAAGGGGGAAGAAACGGCTCGCAATCTGGATATGTCTATCAGCACTGAACAAGGGTGCCCCAAACTCCCCCCCCCTTAATCAGAGAAACAGATGTTCATTACAACTACGGGACACTCGTCTTCGTAGAGCATTTCCCGAAGCTTATTACGAATAGCTACCAGCCATGGTCACTAAATGGGAACTCCATGTTCAGAGGCACTAAACCTCTGACAAACGGTGCCAGGTGGCAACATCAGGGGAAGGTATTGGCCTCGGTGCCCTGTTCTGTCTGGAGGAACTGGCTGGCCACTGTCTGA
>NW_015230217.1:0-773 GCF_001447785.1 Gekko japonicus | reverse complement strand
ACATTGTTCCAAATCCATATATCACCCTCACTAATGTCCCAGCAAATATCTGTTACTATACAGCTTTCAGAAAGTTGTATTAGGGCACCATCTAGTGGTCAAAGTCCCTCACGCCACAGTTCCTCTGCTCCTGCAAAAGAATACTCAGCATTTGTTCAGTGCTAGGCTGACCAAATATGGAATTGCAGGAAGATGACGAGCTAACCTCTTACGTGCTCTCACTGCAGTCTCAGCTAAAATCTCTTTCCAGATGTGCTGCAGGATTCCAGCCCCTGCCAACAGATGCTGCTGTCCATTCCATTCATCCAGGAGATGTGGTCAATGTGAAATCCTACAAGAAAGGGAAACAGACGGTAACTCCTAAGGGGGAAGGTCCCTAGCTGATTGTCCGGATGACACCTACAGCAGTGGAAATGTGTGGAAAAGTCACCTGCATCCATTGCTCAAGAGTAAAGAAGAGAAGCATCTCAGGGAAGGAATTCCCTTCCCCAGAAGCAAATGACAGCAGACTTCAAGGGAGCAACACCAGGCCCCCTGACTGGGAAAAGGGGGATCCAGCAGCTGAAGGCACCTGAAAGTGTCAACCCTTGTCTGACACAAAATTAAAACTGACTTGCTAAACTCCAGTGGTTTCTGAATGGTGTTCTTGTGTTGTTCTCATTACTCTGCTGATCGTAATAATTCTCTTGTTCATAGAACTAGGACTTTTTAAAATGCTGGTATAGGTTTTATGCTGGCCCACTTGCAGCCGTAATCTCATGGACAGCATGGAT
>NW_015230216.1:0-773 GCF_001447785.1 Gekko japonicus | reverse complement strand
AAAAAAAATGAGAGTGAAATTAGTTATGACTGTTCTAATTTTAATGGGGCAGTCATCACTAGCTTGAGCTGGACGGGGGCCAACATGTTTTGGATTAGGCCAAAAATGTCCCACCAGGGGTATGCAAACTGTGGAGAGAAAGTCTCTCTAGGGAATGGGGCCGTTGGATTGGAGCCAAAGCACTGTGAGTGGAAGGAAAATGGCAGTCAGGGTATCTTTCCACGAGGTATGTGGGTATCACTTCCCACATGCGGATGCACTCTTCTGATTTAGCCCATCCGTTTTAAATTGATGCAAATAGTTATCTGCTTGTTTATTTTAAGCGACTGGGGCTCAGGCTGAGTATTGGACTGGTGGAGCCTTGGGAAGCGAGCCATCCATGGGCAGTATGATGCAGCTTCAACAGTCTTTCAGAGGCCCAGAGTTTGCACACAGTTCCATTGATGTGGAAGGGCCATTTGCAAATATCAACAGAGGTAAGGAGCAGATAGTTCTGTGAAGCAGGGCTTCAAACAGTAGTGCTATGACAAAATTATGCAAGATTTGACTTTGGGCTTGGATAGGGGTGTTTCCTGGGAAGAGAAATTTGTGTCGACACACGAGGCAGTTTACAGAAATCAGTAGATCTTCTCTAGGATTGTAAAATGTAGCTTCTTTATTGGCAATAAATCGGTGATGTAGCCTCTTCTTTCTGTAGTTTTAGCGATATGTAAAATAGATGAATGAATTTTTTAAGAGTGACTACCCTTTAAGAAGGAGCTGCGGTGGCTCAA
>NW_015230215.1:0-773 GCF_001447785.1 Gekko japonicus | reverse complement strand
CTCCTGAAGCGTCTTACTGCTAGCCAACCCTTACTAATGACAGTAAGTCAGTTGGGGACCGTATCTCATGGTTGAAAAAGCACATCATCATCACTCATGTATTTGTTTGAGTACAAATGCCCTTTTAGTGCTAGATCAAGGCAGCATATACTTTGACAAAACACACAAAGATAACAACACCTTATCCAAGCTTATTTAAGGCAAGGAGGGCATAAAATTATCATCCTTCCTGAAGGAAGACATCCAAATATTAGTAGGCACCATGTAGACTCTTTCATGTGAAAGTTCAGGTGCCCAGTAGCAGGCAGAAAGGTGTACTGTCATCATTAGGACAAACATGGCATAGGTATTCCTGTTCTTCCTTCTCATTCAGAGGCTTCTGCTGCTAGTCAGGAAGTATACAAGAGAGATCATTTTGTTAGTACCGGTTTGGCTGTGAAGGCCTTGATTTCTGGAACGGCCATGCGATTTATTTATTAATTTAAACATTTATATTCCATCTTTCCTCATGATTCAAGACGGTTTGCTGTAGAAAGTTTACCTTCTAGAAAGTTTATATCAGTTGATGTATAAGTCTAAACCTTCATCCACATTCAGGTCTGGTAGGTAAACACTACAATCATTCAAATACTCATTGAAGGATTCTGAATGGCTTTTCAGAGACTCTGCTAACAGACTGTACGATGGTACCTGGAAGGCCATTGTAGGCAGGGACACCCAAAGGTGCTCACAGCTACTTAATCATAATGTGGAAGATATTATGTTTTCTTCTT
>NW_015230214.1:0-773 GCF_001447785.1 Gekko japonicus | reverse complement strand
GAAATTGCATGTCAGTTGTGCATATTTACACCCCTTCAGCATCATGTGTGAAGCAACTTCAAGAACTCCACCCACTACAGATAACAGCTGTGCTATTGTTTCCATTAATTATTTATCCAGGAATGAAAGAGAGGCAAGCCAACTGCTTCTCAACCCACCATGAGGTGCTGAATCATTTTCAGCTTACTTCCACTTCTCATTCAGATCTTAAAAGTGAAAACAAATCAGGGGTTGAGAGTGTTATCCAAGGATCACTGAACTGACTGCGTAAACAAAAAGCAAGTGCTGTTATTTGCTGATACCTAAAAACTAGCATAAAGGCTGCATCCTGTTTAACTTTTAAAAATGTACAGCAATGAATGTAGGATGGTTAACAAATTCATCTATTTCCCAGAGAACACATATGTAGACTAATAATCTGAGGTGAGTTTGAAGAATCAGGCTAATAGACATTAATCCTAATTAACACAATACGTCATGAAGGTAGGACCTCAGTTATGAAGACAGCCAACAGGAAAGTCAGGGCTATCCAGTGTTGAGCAGGCAGTGTCACATGTGTGATTATCTGCCCACTGGACAGAAATTGTGAGTGTGCGCTTGACCTTTACAGAGCAGGTTTGTTCCCTTGGGCTGCCAACCTGGTGAGGCCAAGAGAGAGAGGGAGGTATACGGACAAGACCTTCAGTGACCTACTAGAACAGTCCCATTCCTGTGTGACTGCTGGGTACAGGAGGAGCTCTGCTGCTGGAGACCAGCCGGGCTCCTCTGCAGAG
>NW_015230213.1:0-773 GCF_001447785.1 Gekko japonicus | reverse complement strand
GAGACCACCACTGTTTGCCCTGTTGAAAATACTGTGAGTTGTATAAATGGAGGATGTTGTGATATTGCTATTCAAGTCTGGTGTCTGCCCAAAAGGATGTTGTTGTTTTTTTAAAGTATCCTCATTCTGCTAATAAACAACGTGGAAATATTTTTCCAGGTACATGTTGATGTTAAACTAGCAACAGTGCTTGAAAGGTGTGTGCATAGGTAATAGTATACAGGACTTGTATAACACGTAAATATTTCCATAATGCATGTCTCTAATATTCAGTAGACACTCAAATCTAAATGCTAGATTTAGTGAAAGGTATATGCAAGAGGATAGTTAAAAATACTTTCTTCTGTCTTATGTGCTGTTTTCTTGTGAAGTTTTTTCCAAGGCAGAAGCATTGTGCAAAGAATATGGTGAAACCAAAGGGCCTGGAACTACAGCTAAGCCTTCAGACCACCTCTTTTTTAGGAAACTGGGAACTCTGGTGAAAAGCACCTTGGAAAAATGCCAGCGAGAAAATGGATTCATGTGAGTGTATTTATACACATCTCACTAAATTATTATTTAGCCAGATCCTAAGCATGCTTAATAAAGTATGCTGTCTTGCTGAATTCAGTGGGGATTACTTACCAATGGCAGAAGGGAAATCATGTGTGGCGATTCCATTTTGCAGACAGTGATTTTATATATCGGAGTATAGCGATATTGGCACAAGCTAGGAGCAGACTGTATTCTTTCCCGGCTCCTTTGTTTAGTAAGGAGAACATAACATAAGAACA
>NW_015230212.1:0-773 GCF_001447785.1 Gekko japonicus | reverse complement strand
TAGGCCAAATAAGTCTGGGAACCTCTGCGAATGATGACCTGTGTGTTAGCAAGCCTTGACTCGAAGCAAAAATAAAACAGAAATCTCAACCTGCCTCATCCAGCGATCAGAAGTGTCAGTTGTGTGGGTCTTTCGTCCTTGCTGGTTGACAACAGAAGCTTATAAAACAATTCCCACCGTCCCATTCTTTGTTATGCATTCGATTCTCAGGGTCCTTAAAGCTCACCCCCCCCTTCCCTCTGTCCTTTGTCCTTCGCTTTGATCTGCCCACTCTCAGGACAGGAGTGACCGCAGCTAGTTTAGCTTTATTTCAGTTATACACCTGAGGATGGTTAAGCGGTTGGTTTGGATGCACAGGGATCTCCCTGTAAGTACACGATCCTGTCCAAATGGGAGGGCATTCACGAAGAGAACACAGTGAACGAACAGCTAGCCAAAACAAGACGGACTGTCAAACTGAGCCCAAGAAAGGCTGTTCAGTTCAGCACACTGCTTCCAAAATCCAGATGCCTCTGGGAAGCACACAGAGTTCTCGCAAAGCAGATGTAGAGTTGTCCTTGGAGCTTGCAGGGGCCGGGCCATGCCCCTTTCCAAACCCAGCTGGGTCAGATCTCCCAGAGAGTCTTTGCAATCTTAATGTGCAGACTTTCCCCTAACAGCCTGCCTCTGGGAAGTCTGTAAATACAGCAAGACTGGCGATCCATCTCTGTTTTAAATCCCGGCAGCTGGTTATTTAAAGGTACACAGCCTTTGCACATGGAGGTTCCTCTTCA
>NW_015230211.1:0-773 GCF_001447785.1 Gekko japonicus | reverse complement strand
TTCATTCTTCCTCTCACTATTTCATATTTCGTGATTTAGTATACAATTTCTTTTTACATGCTTTTAACAAAGGGATTCTATCTTTTAAAGCTGTTGTTATGTCCCACTTCTAGCCCAGGGAATATTCTATGAATATCCTTTTTAAGCTGTTGCTTCATTGTATCTTATGACCTGGCTTGTTTTTGTGGTGATCATTGACAATATTAATGCTATTTTTATGATTGTATTGTATTGTTTTACTTTCTAAGCCTCCTCAAGCTTACTGTGACAGACAGTTTTTCACCATGGATGGACTATTGCTTGGAAGAACAGAAATAAAAAGATCCATTCTGAAAAACACAGTCTAGAAGACAGCATCATAGGTGGCAACAGAAAGAAAACCAAAACATAAATTTCAAAACATTATTTATGTGGAATTTTGGATTATGGAGGTAGCAACCAAATTATAATGTCAGGGCTCCCTAAAAGAATGCTAAGCAAATGCATCATTGACTTTTCTGGAAGTACTGCTCTTGATTAATGAAAGACCTGAGTTTTCTTGACACTGTCTTTTTATTCAGCACACACTGAGCTGAATAATCCTTGTCACTTTGATATTCCATGTGTTTATTTGAGAGTTTATGAGAGCAAAGACAGTGCTGTAAATTTGACAATACCAAAGAGTATTTAGAAATGTATCCACCAAAGCATGCTCTTAAAGATAAGGGAAGAAGGTGAAATTGTTGACATTATTTACAGGCAAGTCACTGTGATGAGAGAGAGAGAGAGAGAGA
>NW_015230210.1:0-773 GCF_001447785.1 Gekko japonicus | reverse complement strand
TCTTGTGAAAGGCCTCTGCCTGAGCCACTGTCTGTCAAAGCAGACAATTCTGACCTCAATAGATCAATGGTCTGACTGACGAGAAGGCAGTTTGGGGTGTTCTCACAGACAGGAGAAAGAATGCATCCGCAGTATATGGTACTAATGCTCTGCAATGCTGCACATGTGGAAAGAATTTACAACATGGAAAGAAATATAATTGGGGAAACAACAAGTCCAATTATGTACCCAAGACACCCCCATTTTGTGAAATGTTGAACAGTTCTTGACATTATTGTATGTGGTAAAGCTTGTGACTCTGGCATAGTGAAAAGAAGGGGGAATTGGGGCAAAGCTAACAGTGGAGTGACAGAGAATATCCTGTCCGCTGATTAATGTGCCTTCCTCCTTTCCATTTCTTGTTACTGCGGAAGCCTCCAGGCAAGGCGCTTAAGGTAGAGTATCTGCCTGTACACATCAGATGTCAAATGTACAAATTATGCTCTTGAAGGTGATATGACACACTCTGTTGATGGAATGGGTATCCTTGAGTAAGACACAGTGTGGCTAAACATCTTCATTCACCCGTGTGGTTAGGATAATTAACTATGTGGTTCATATTCATAAATACACAGTGAATAGTTTTCATTTAATATTTATTCCATGTCATGTTTAAGTTTTCATTCATTATGCATGTCAGGATGGTCTGTATTATACTGCATCCTGTTTCATATGTAACTCCCATTATACTTACAAGTGCAACATGCTGAGCTCCGGCAGTAAGGAGCCCAGGG
>NW_015230209.1:0-773 GCF_001447785.1 Gekko japonicus | reverse complement strand
CTGGGTCAAGGTGTAAAATCTATCAGTGCCGTCAGTTATATTTACATGTTGTTCTAGGGATGTGTGCAATTTCTGGGTTTTAAGTGTATTCAGCTGCCATTAATCCTAACATACACAAGGCTGAAGGTTGGGATCAGTTTTTTAAAAAGTAAGAGAAACATCATGCAGACAAAGGGAGCTGAACCCTGCCCTCTCCCTCACTGCACCTCACTGCGTTGCTGTTGCTAGAAGAAAAATGTTTAAATTGACAGCAAGCAGCAAGGTAAGGAGGGGTAGGATTTAGCAACACCCCTCCCATAGTCCTTTCTCTACATTAGGCTTAAACAGGTGAACACACGTATAAATTGGCATGGGTCTGCCTGTCAAATCTTGTTAGTTACATCATTGGGAAATACCTCATTAACTTTTAATATAGATTTAATTTCAGGAAAATATGCAAAAATTCTTGCTTGGACGCCAGGCATTGGGGCTTGTTTCCCCATTCTTACTTTCTTTGAAACTCTCATGTCCATTAGTACAGGAGGCTCAGATGTTTGTGTCTTTAGATTCCCACATGGCTTCTGTCTATTCCTTAATGAGTTTCCTGCTACCTCATCGTTTGCTCACTCATCCCAAGTTCTTGGAAACAACATGAATATGTTTAGTTGAAGCAGACTTTGCATATAAAAGCACCTTTTTTACCAAGTGGATAAATGAATGCCATAAAGAAAACATCCCCTGTACCTGTCATTGAAGCCACCTTGGCATTTTTTTTGTTTGCAAAGCAGCTGCCT
>NW_015230208.1:0-773 GCF_001447785.1 Gekko japonicus | reverse complement strand
AGTTTAGCCCACTTGGCAATGCTGTGGAGTGAAAACCCTATTTTTCCAGCAGGCCCATGCCTGCTGTATCAGCAATCTGTCCTTGTGTTGCTACTGCTGGGAGAAGCAAACTATAAATGCTTTAAGCAAAATGCAATCAAATACGTGGGATTTATGTCTCTCTGCCCAATAACATCCTTGTCAACCCCTTCCTCCCTACACAAAAGAACCCCAAGACTTTGAATGTCTGCCTTGCAACTACCTTCATGTTGCCCGTGGATGATGTTCAGTGTTCCATCTGGGGCACCGGCATCTTGCAACAGCTTGGCAAGGAACATGAGGGCTCCCGGCACACGTTCTGAAGGCTTCATCAAGAAGGTGTTACCACACACCATAGCCATGGGGTACATCCAAAGAGGAATCATGGCTGGGAAATTGAATGGTGCAATGCCTGCACATACTCCAAGAGGCAAGCGATAGGTATAAGTGTCCATATCTTTAGTGATGGAGGGAAGGGTCTCGCCCAGCATGAGGGATGTCACACTGCAAGCATGTTCAACAACCTCTGCAACAGAGAAAAGGCACTACTCTGAGTACTTGCTACTCAGCCTTCAAACACTAGTATGACTTGCTTATGATCTCTAGCATAACTAAGCCATCACCATTCATAAGTATTTCCTCTTCTGCCAGCAATAGCCATCTGTTTGAGAATCACTTCCATTCAGAGTATGAACTTTTCCAGGGAACACAGACTACACTAACAGCAATATATTGTAAGGGAGAGGCATCAAACT
>NW_015230207.1:0-773 GCF_001447785.1 Gekko japonicus | reverse complement strand
TGTGGACTGAGGCTACAATCCACAAGTCTGTTAACAAAAAATGTATTTGGACTACTGCTGACATAAAGTACAAACCTACTGACATTTACATGCAAGGAATTCTTATTGAGTTCAACAGGCCTTACTTGCAAATCAGTGTGCATAGGATCATAGTTTAAGAGTCACATCCAATATTTTGGGGGATGTAGTAACTTCTTTCTCTGTGATATCATCAAATAAACATATGATCTAAGAAACATATTGTCACAATTATCATCCCCTCTCCCATGATCCAGTTTATTGAAGGGGGCAACACTTTTGTAATTAGATAATTCCAGGGGGACATGATTCAGTCAAGCATGCTCTTTAATGTCTCAGACTCCTAAAAGCCACCATGAACTTCCAGACAAACATTCCCTCTGGGCCCATTTCCTTCACACCACTCATACTCAACTTAAACACCATATAGAGACAAACCATATAACCTGCTGACATCTACTGGCCCACAAGGTGACTAGAGCTCCTTGAATTTTGTCCTCCCTCTTAATGGCTCTCTAAACATCCAGTTAAGTTTCATTTAGAGAGATGTCAATGAAACACAGCTGTCTCCCCAGACTGTGGTTTGGTCTGTAAAACTCTCGGGTTTCAGAGAGTTTCTACAAGGCACAATTTCCATCAATTTCATTGAGGGTATGACATTTGAAGATTGGGCTGCCAGAAGCTACAGTTTACGTTTGCATTGAATTTTCTTTGAGCTTTCTCATAAATAAATAGAAACTGTTTTGTCCTAGGAA
>NW_015230206.1:0-773 GCF_001447785.1 Gekko japonicus | reverse complement strand
ATAAAACCCATATAGCATATATATTCACAATACAGCTAACTTACAAAAAGAAACAAGAAAAGCAAAAAATCCAAACCACTGGCAATTATAGAAATGGAATATGGAACACACACTCATTTCTAACGCATTGCACAAGAATATGCTGCTGTGTTCTGACATTATTTTCTATGACACTGTCAATGTGCATGGCACATTGTAGAGCACAAGGTGCCTCAAAGACCTCTAGCCCCCAAAACATATGCAAGGCATACCCTTCCAAATTCCCTAAGATGAAAACAGGGGCTGTTCCCAACGCCTCTTTATATAACAGGAAGAACTATTTCTCTATATCTGCATCTGTATAAAGTCTCTGTCTCTGGGTTCAACTTCCACTTTGATTTTGTCCCACCCTTATTACACATTGCCGAAAGCTCTACTCTGCCTGCTGGATTAGTTTACTCCTCCGTTGATGGCATCCATTCATTTTGCAGCCCTCTGCAAATTATCCTAAAATTCAAAATATGCCTCAACATCTGCAATGTGTGTTCACAGGCAGGATTCCCACAACACAGTGCTTATAGTGTTCCTGCACACATGTCCTCATGCTTCCGCAGGAGAGAAGATTTATCTACCCTGTTGGAGCCTGCCCCAACACAACCTCATGCTTCGTTCCTCATGGAAGGAGGGCAAAAACATTTCCCCGCTTCTGGTAAGGTGGGAAAAGGACTTCTACAGGTTTTCCATCAGAAACCTGATCCATTCCAGCTGATATCAAACCATGGGTGCCAGGAAAG
>NW_015230205.1:0-773 GCF_001447785.1 Gekko japonicus | reverse complement strand
CCTACCTCAGAGGGTGGTTGTGAGGCTATAACAGAGGAGAGGAGAATGCTGCGAGCCGCTTTAGAGAGAAAGGCGGGGAATAAGTGAAGCAAATTAATAATAATATTTCCGCCAGTTCAATCCCGCGCTTCCAGATTCTCCAGTTTGGGAAGACTGCTGCCCCCTGCTGGCGGTGCCCGGCCTTGCCCAGGAATGCAAGCCCGGGCGGCTTGTTCCTGCAAGAGGACCTCGCCCAACCACACACTTCGACGGGACATTGTGTTCCAGAACAGCAGAACTGGGACAGTGCCTTGGAGGGGAAGTGGTGCGTGGCAGAGACGCCGGGAAACCGGGCTCCGCACGTGGCCAAACACTCCGCGCGCACGCCCCCGGGCCGCTGCTGCTGGAGAGACATTGGCTCCCAGAACCTGAGTCGCTGCGGCTCCACCCGGCCTCCCCGACAACCTTTACCCTACTGTACATTCAGAACATTTTGATTGCTACTGTGAAGCTGATGGAGTGGCTAAGAGGGAAGCAAGCAGAAAGTTCCATTTCCCGGCATCCGCTGATCTCACTCTGCAGCGCCAGGCTGAGCAGGCAGCAGAAGTAGGAAGCCCAGCCTGGTATTTCCAAATCTGCTTCCACCAGCTGAGAAGTCCCACCACCAGCAGAGATGATTCCTGAGGCAGTTCAACAGCACTCAAAGACCTAAACGAACCCTGAACTGATCCTGCAGGAATACCTACCGGCTTAGAGAACCAGTTGGGCGTCGTGGTTAAGAGCGCGGACTCTAA
>NW_015230204.1:0-773 GCF_001447785.1 Gekko japonicus | reverse complement strand
TGCAGCTCGGGTTGCTACAACACCTGGAGGCTGGGAACCCTGCGCAGCCCCCGCTACAGAACAACACCAGCCTACCTCGCAGGGCTGTTGGTAAGGGTGCTAAAGGGATCAAGAGACGTGCAGTGTAGATGCGGGGCGAGAGGCTAAGGCCGCGTTGTCTGTTTCAAGTCCCCCCCCTCCTTTCCCCGCGGTGCAGCCGAAGCATTGCCTGTTTCAAGGCCCCCCCTTGCCCAAGCCACGCCCCCCTCCCTAGGAAAGCGGCTCCTGAGGGAGAGGACGACGAGGCCTCTTCCCCGCCCGGCCCGACGCAGCGGACCTTCCCCGCTCCCGAAGCTGACGGAAAAGGGAAGAACAACAACCCACCAGACGCTCCTCCTTCCGCCTACCCCGGTCCTCTCGACGAGCGACCCAATCCGGAAACGGAAGTCCCCCTCACGGGCGGGAGAGGAAGCGGAAAAGGCTTCGGAAGGAGCGGGGCCATAGAGACGAACGAGGAGGACGACGACTTCGCTCGGCCGCTCTCCGGTGGAGTCTGTGGGCTAGGGAAGTACCCGGATGAGGAAAAACATGGAGACGTTGGTTGGAAGCTGGGATGGGAAGTGCCCGGATGAGGGCAAGATGGCGGCGCTGGTTGGATGGACGGATGAGAAGTACCCGGATGAGGACAAAAGGGAGGGACCGGTGGGGTTGGAAGAAGGGATGGGAAATGCCCGGATGAGGGCAAGACGGAAGCTAGGGGAAAGGAAGTAACCAAGGTGGCGGCGCTCATTGGC
>NW_015230203.1:0-773 GCF_001447785.1 Gekko japonicus | reverse complement strand
GGAGTTCCCTGTGCTCCTTGCTGTCACTTGAATGGCTGTTCCAAGGTTCAGCTACAGACCCTTGTTCACAAGAAAGATTGGGAGAAAAAGTCGGTGAGACTCAAGTGGGACCACCCAAGAACATAAGTATAGCCCTGCCTTCCTTTGTGAAACGTCACTGCTAGCAATAGCGGGTCCTGTTTTGCATATGGCTGCAATATAGAGCTACTTTAATTGTCCTGAATTAGAGTAAGGGTTTCACATGACCTGGAAAACCTGTCCAAACAAGGGGTCTTTCTTCTTCTTTTGAATGCCATGAGTGTAGGTAGCTGTAAACCTTGACATATAATACCAGATGCATTTCCAGTTTCAAAGAATGCGAAAGGCTGACATTTGGAGGCATATATAACAACCGTTGGGAGGAATATAGGCCTGTTATGTGTGGGTGGTGTAGACCCTGTCAATGCAACTGACCTTTGGAACAATGGGGCTATTGTCACCACCACTCTCTTAGATGACTCTGAAATGGCCCCAAACACTTCCGCGGTGCTCGCCTCTGGAAACACGGTTCCAGCAGCATCCTTGTGAAGTCCTTGAGCCTACCTTTCTGTGTCAGTTGCCCAACTCTCCCAAGAGGGAGAGAGTCACAAAAGAGTTCTGAATGGTCCCTCATGTTTTATTAAAATGACGCATAGAGACAAGAATAAAAGGAGAAAGGAAGGAGGAGGGAGGGAGGGGAGGTGGTTTCTGCTGTCACAGAAACATTGGAAGTCAAAATGACTTCTCCTTCTACC
>NW_015230202.1:0-773 GCF_001447785.1 Gekko japonicus | reverse complement strand
AACAGAACCCCTCAAGGTCTTCACAATGGCTTCTACAGGCTCACTGACAGCTTAAGGAGATGCTCTTGGGCCTCTTCTTGTCATACGGCTTCCTTCTGTCCGGGCCAAATGGCTCTTGACTCGGGCAGATGTTGGGGGAGCAGAGGGCCGACTCAGGTGTAATCCCTGCAAGCTGAATGGCTGCTGGGCTCCGCGGTCTTCAGAGGGGTGGGTGGGTGGATCTCACCCACTTCTCCATCCCCCAGTTTGTAGCTAAGTGACCTCCACATTAGGCTGGAGGTTCCCGAATCAGCAACAGGCTTCCTGAACCACTGCCGGAGGACACAGCCTCCAAACACCCTGTCCCGAATGGGAGCAGTACCCTTTGAATCCTTCCATGCCCAGGGGCACCGCTAAAGCACGGAGGCGGATTTTCTGGGGGGGGGGAATCTTGAGACCTTTCTGATTTCCTAAACAGAGGACGACTCGATTTAACGCATTACATGTAGAGATTAAATTTTTTTAAAGGCACCTCACGTCCCCAAGAACAACAAATGCTTTCGTTTAAAGATCGGATTAGGAAACAAAAACAAACCTCAGATGTGGCTTAAATATGATAGTCAAACAAATTCAAAGCTTTATTTGGACATTATTTTTACTGGAATACTACTTCTAAACATTTAAAGAGAATAAAGTGTGTACTTTCCTTCCTTTGTTTAGATTTAAGGGGAAAAAGCCCAAGGCAGTGAAAATTGTTGATTTCATTAATTTCAGCAAACTCAACTATGCACGAC
>NW_015230201.1:0-773 GCF_001447785.1 Gekko japonicus | reverse complement strand
AACTCCCAGATCTGAAAAAGGGCAATTGTCTAAAAAGACACTGCAAAGTTGGTATATTTATTAGAAAAAACAAACTAGTAACTCAATAATTATCTCAGACAATAATATGGCATCACAGCAAGTTCTGATTTTTCATGTAAAGCAAAAACAACATTGTTTGTATCAATTATTCAAATAATCTTTTCAGATCCACATCGAATTCCCTCTGCACCTTAGTAGAGGGGCTTTATGTTGCCCAGGACTTCATCTTCCCAGTTGGGAAGACAGCAGAAGAAGAATGCACATCCTATCACCATAACAGCGCAACCCCAACCAAAGCCATAGGCCCAACTGAACATGTTGTCTCCTGTCAACTGAATCTCTTCTGTGAACTTGACGGGATAGATCACCAAACCTATAATTAGGAAAGCCGCTGAACATAAATAAAGAAAAGAAAAAGAAAAAAATTAGGAGTTGCAAATCATCACACTTGTGCCTGCACAATCATTTGGTACAAATTCATATTCTTGTTAAAGCTTACCTAGTTATTCCTTAAGCCACACAATGCATAGACTAACAGAATCCACAATATTCAATACAGCCGTGCTACAGTCATCAACAAGATATTCTGAACACTTGAAGTAATGCGTTATTATCTGAGTACTTGGTCTGCAGGTCAGATGTTATTGCTTTTCCACACTAGAAAAATAATTACTTTAACAGTAATTCCCTCTTCCCAGCCAACCCCAAAGATTGTTGGTTGGAGGAACTGGGGATAATTCTCAGCATCTGAC
>NW_015230200.1:0-773 GCF_001447785.1 Gekko japonicus | reverse complement strand
AAACTGCCAGTCTGAACTTGGCCAGAGTCTTATCAAATTGGGCAGGGGTGGGGTGCTCCCAAGTTAAGGCAAATAGAGTTGCAGTCTCAAGTTGATATGGAATGTGTTCTTCAAAAGTTTGCTTGGAGTATTTTTTTTTTATAGGTTGGCTGGTTCAATAAAACATCTTGCTTGTTATTTTTCCTCAGTCTGTGAGACTACCATGATCTTTTTTAAATGAAGCAGAAAACTCAAAAGAAGGCCAAAAGGTCCAAAAACAACACCAGCATTTGCAGAACTTAAAATGCTGACGGAAAACAGACACTTACCGATTCTCAAGGCACAGTTCACATTCATTGTCGTATTTCTTCTTGTTAGTGCCACAGACGGGATCATCTTTTTTAGGACATGTTTGTTGCTTGTATTGCTCACAGTCTGGCTGTAAAATACAACCATACAATTCAGTATCAGGGATACCACCATTCTTATAAATTGCAAGAATGGCATGTCCTTTTCCTAGGAGGTTTATGATGGAGAATTAGTTTTGAGTTTGAATGACAAAAACATATGCATAAACATGATTGAAACATTTCGTGCCAGTATTCCTTTCCTAAATTAATCGTCTGCTTTTTAAATTCAATTTAGTGTCAAACTGGACATGCTGGCACCCGTGGGTCTGACCTGTGGATGCTGTTATCATTTTAAAAGCTAATTAAAAATACCACAAGAGCCAGCCCAGCAGGCTGAGGAACTCCTGCCTCCCCAAGTTTTCAAGTTTGAAACAGCCCCCCCCC
>NW_015230199.1:0-773 GCF_001447785.1 Gekko japonicus | reverse complement strand
AGCAACAGGGCATAGAGTCTGAGGCCTTCACCTGATGTTGTTGTTCAATGTAGATGTAAGATCTCTTATCTGCCACAGTTCTTAGCGCAAGAGAGTCAGAGACTGCACCAACTCTCAACATCACAGATTCCACAGGTGAAATCTGCAGCTACGGGCAAATTAAAATGGAAGGCATCAGTAGACATAAACCATCGGTGTGTGTGGGTATTTTTAACCCAAGGCAGCATAAGCTCCAAACTAATAGGAAGGAGGCGATTCTCAGAAGAATATTAACATTTCATATGCAGTTGATTTCTGCCATGAGTAGCTTTCTCGTCAGCTGATTGCCTTGATGATCTTCTCACTACATGCTGCATGTAAGTGTGTGTATACAATGGGAAGTAACGGTTTACAGGGCATCCTGCAGAAAACTGCAAAAACACCTGATACGAGAGCATAGGAAGAGTCCTGAAGGATCAGCTCTAAGTTCCATCTATTCCAGCTTGCTCTTTCTTCCACAGGCCCAACCATATGTCCCCAAAGGCCCACAGGAGTTTTCAGACAGTCCTTTGCAAAGGCCCTGACTACGCCTGCTGCAGCTCTCCAGAAACTGGCAACCAGAGGTATAAACTGCTTTTGAATATGGGAGCACTCATTTGCCAAGGAACTGATTTTGTTTGGTGGTAAATATTAGTGTGTGTCTCATTTATTTCTCCAAATCCTCACTTTACAATAAACTGCATGAGATCACCTTTTAAAGGAGAAGCCAAGATATACAGAGGGAGGTTTTTTTT
>NW_015230198.1:0-773 GCF_001447785.1 Gekko japonicus | reverse complement strand
TTCCCATTGCTGGACTTCTCACTGAGGAGCCCCTTGATAGTCTTCTGTGGAGCCCTTGGTTTTCCACAACACAGTGTGAAAAGCACTGGTTTAAGGCTATGAAAACTAAAATAGACCTGAATCACAAGCACGACCCCAAACTTGTTAAAGCTGTGGCCTTCATGCTGGTAAACTTACTTTTCCTAACTGAATAGAACCCTGTTTCCTTCCAAACTGGCTTTTGGGGTAATGTAACAATGAAATCTAACTCCATTCAACAGTTCTGTGCATTCCAAGCAAGTAAGCCCTAAACGCTCATAGATTTGGTTTCCCCAAGGCAGCAGCTGAAACTGCTCAGATTTCTCTGGACTCCGTTAACAACAATGCCCTCCTGTCTGCAGTAAAGCTTTCTTTTCTGAACAGGGATCAAAGAGTGTATGTAAATTCTTTATGTTGATGTAGAGATTAAATAAGATCACCAGCAGGGTAGCTGAACGAGACGGCCACCACAAATAAAGTCAGCACAGGAGGAATGTGCGGCAGACCACAGCTTAGTGCGTCAAAAAGATCCGCATGGATTCAGGAATGAGAATAATATAGACAGACATTCTGGCTTCAAGTAAGGAGGAGGAAATCCCACACAGCCAAAGACATCTGTATTGACACCTACCTCAGCAGAAACAGTGACTCAGGAAATGGGCCTTTGGAGGGTCAGGGATGGGCCATGAGGGAAACCAGTGAATAGACATATTCTTGTTTTCCTTCTGCATGCTGCTCAGAAGGATTTCCTCATC
>NW_015230197.1:0-773 GCF_001447785.1 Gekko japonicus | reverse complement strand
GGAGCATGAAAGGAGCACAGGAGGATGAGAGAGTGCTGCAGAGAAGCTCAATTTGTAGGGGCCTTATGTGGAAGATGTTAGAGATACAACCACATTTGAATTACTGGATTGGGAAATGCAAAACTGATGGCTGTTTTAATCATGCAGAGGTGGCTGATTTTATGATAAGATGTGCAACTGGAGTGCAAACATCCTGAAACCCATTTATAAAAATGGATGCAAGTGGGATCCAGAAAATTAGGGGGAAAACATTGTTAAAACTAGATAAATTGCACAGAAGAACAAGCCTTGCTGAAGATGAATCCACATTAATTCAGCAAAGGTAAGTCCTGAATCATCAGCCTTTTAAAATTTAAGCATGTCAGCCATCATGTACATTAGGGTGATCCAACAGACATTATCTACTTTCTTAATAAAGTTAACAGATATGGAATAAAAGCATGCAGATTGGTAACTGTTTGAACAACAAGAAGTAGAAAGTATGAAATAATTCTATAATGGAGAAAAATAAGCAGTAGGGTCCCAAAAGGATCTGGATTGGGACCAATAGCTCTGATTTCTTTTTCCTAAATGTTTTGATTTTAGGTGTAAGCAGAGAAATAATCAAGTTTGGAAATAACACTAAATTATTCAGATTGGTGAAACCAAAATTAGAAATCAGTGTACATGTGAAATTTGAATTTTTTTTTACCCCAAAGTATGCAAGGGGGGGAGCTTCATATATCCCAATGAATTCCGAATTGGTGGACTACATAAGTAAGGGGCCTTAGAGG
>NW_015230196.1:0-773 GCF_001447785.1 Gekko japonicus | reverse complement strand
TCTGTTCATCTCTTGCTCTGAAAACCCTATAACTTGATGGCATATTCCACTGCCAAAGATATGCGTTGTTAAACCACACTGGTCATCCACATAAGTCAAGGACTGGAAGCAAGGAGGACCTGCTGTTTGTCTTGGAATGTCTGTTCATGGTTTGGAGACTCCGGATAGACTAGGGATTCCAAGGCAGTATTGACTGTCCAGGTGTAGAGCAGACCCAACTTGCAGAATTGGTCCCAGAGGTGCAGTCATTCTTGGAGATTATGGCTTGAACAGTATATTTTCCTTCTTCTTGCCAAGCATGGCCCTCTGTTGCAGAGGCACAATCCTTTGGTGCAAGGAGCTTTCTCCTCATGCAGAATTCTGTGCCATGTATCAGTAGAAAGCATCTAGTGCCAGAGGACCAAGTCCCACAACAGAAGACCACATGGCACAAGCAGAAGGAAAGTATAAGATCCAAGCCATTATCTAAACCAGCTTTTCAAAGTTAGATCTGGCTTTCTTGACCTCAGTAGCAACCCTGGGCCATACTGTTCATTGTAGGCCACGTACAGTGCCAGATGTTTTCTACTTGCTTTGAAACAGTTTGAAGGAGATATTGAGAAGCTGCCACTGTCGTGCACAAACGCCTATTCCAGATCCTTCTTCATTGTCCGTGTTGGAGTAAGAGAGCACATCTGCTCCAGAAGATGCTAGGAGACATTCTGGATTCCAGCTTCTTCCGAGGAAATGTCCACTGAACTTTAGAAACCTTTGTCAATGGCCTGGTTAAACTA
>NW_015230195.1:0-773 GCF_001447785.1 Gekko japonicus | reverse complement strand
ATTTGCATGATTGGTTCTACAGACATAGGAAGGTTCTGGATTTCAGTGTGTTATAATAATATTAACCGCACAACATATTTTCCCTGGGAGCGTAAACAATTATGAGGTGGATGCAAATCTCAAACACTGGCTATGAAATTCTAAAAAGAACTATAAATAAAATTCCTCATGCTTTGAAGCTTAAACCTTCTTCTTAAATTACGGTATAAAGGACTGCCACAGGTTCTGGTGCAAACCATGAAGTCACTGGCCACGTCCATGTTTGTGACAAGATGCAGAAGGTTTGGCTTTTGTTCGTTTGTTTGAAGAAACATCTCAAAACGTCAGATCCCTATGTTGTATCTCCAACTGCTTTTGAAGCACCCCTCTATTTCAAATGCTCTTTGCCATGTAACAGTTCACAAAATACATGTCCAAAGCATCCTGTGCCATGTGGGACTGGTTGAGTGGTTTTTTGATCAGGATCCAGTGATGTTTTGTGCAGCTGTAAATGGACCCTACACTGATAAGGCAAATAGAGAAGCCTGAAAACATGTTACATTCTCAAGAGCCAGATTAGCATTTTCAGATGCCAGCCCTGTGCAGGAACTGGAAACATGTCAGAATGTTAGATGCCAACGCATTAGATGCCAATGTATTTTTAGTCCTCAGGACAATCAGACAACTGGGAGTTTTCCAACCCTGCAATTATATATATAAGAAACAAGTGGTTATTTTGTTCCTTTTCACAGAAAGGCTCAGAAATCACTCATGTGGTCCATCCCAATAAGGTA
>NW_015230194.1:0-773 GCF_001447785.1 Gekko japonicus | reverse complement strand
TAAAAGGTTGTCAATGACAGCCATTTACACTTTGTCTAAACAGCCAACACTACTTGAATCAGGACAAAAATTAACCTGATTCCCCCTCCATAAGTGGCTACTAGTGAAAATAATGATGAAATATGACCAAATGCAGCAGTATTGGAGGGACATATCTCCAGCTGTCATCTCTTGCACTGAAAACTGGCTTGGTAGTTTTAGTATGTACTTTTGTAATCATTACGTGATTCTGTCTGGGGAGCATCTGAAAACATCCTAAAATAGTGTATAACTTCCAAGGTTGAGCCCTGCGTTCATCATGGAAGGGAAAATCAGGTGTGAGTCATGAGTAAGCAGAAGGGACTGCAGTTAATTTTGCAAATTTTGTTGTAGGTAATTAACATAATCTGCATCTCATTTCCAGAACATGGCAGATGTCACACTACAGCTGGGAAATAGATTGCACTTTAATCGGGACTGTTCTGTTTCATACACAGTTACTCTCAAAGATGAAAAACTTGAATATGAGCTGTGGTCGGGAATGGGGTGGGGATCTTCATATGTAGATTTATAAAATAATGATTTGGGACTTCTATTTATCATATTTAGGGCTACTGTACTGTGGGGAAAGCATTTAGAAATGAAATCTGGGGTTTGCCAGAGACTAGTATCCATAAGAAATCCTGCTTATGCCTTATTTACTTGCCATGTTTGACTGATGGGTTTTCCCAACACTTTCTTGTTTGAACAAATTTGAGTTTGCTTTACTGAAGGTGTTACTTTCCCTGCAAATG
>NW_015230193.1:0-773 GCF_001447785.1 Gekko japonicus | reverse complement strand
CTGGGGAGCTCACTCTTAAGGAGAACATACACAGCTGCCAAAGTACCCTGAAGGTATTTCACAACATACCTGAGAATCGTGTTTTGTCCCGTCAAACATTTGTCTTTTGTGATTCACCGTTTTGTACGAATGCCACAGCGCAACACGCCCACAACACTTCGGGTTGGATCCTGCCAACTTTCCCCCCCTCTTTTGCTCAGTCTGGCCCAACTTCCCACCTCAATACAGCTCCTGTCCACGCAGGTCCCACGACACCTATGAATACCCTTTTTGGTGGCCAAAGGGGGCTTCCCTCTTCCCCAGTCTGTAAGTGGGAAAGGCGGTTGGATCCAACCCATTCAGGATGTAGAGACGCTATGCTGGAAAACACAGTGCCACACAGACAAAGTTCAAGGGAACAAGTGCATTTGCTTCTTCGAGGCTGATCAGACTGGGAGCGTGCAGGGCCGTGGCTAAGCCACAGACTGGCACAGAAAGCTTGGCTTGCCTAGCAACTGTCGCCATGCAGCCCGTGATTTCTGGTGCCAGGGAGAAGCATCCAATGGAGACGACTGTTTGTTAGCCTGATTTATATCCGAGGCGGTCACTCCTGAAGCCATGGAAACCTGCACTGTATTTTTAGAAGAAATGACATCACCAGGCCTCACACTTACGCCAGCTCTTGGCGGATGCCAGGTGAACAAACAGGATGGTTAGTACATTAAATATTCCTCTGTTAGTTTAGTTGCCAGGGCCAGGATCAGGCAGGCATAGTTACGTGTGTGTGTGTGTGA
>NW_015230192.1:0-773 GCF_001447785.1 Gekko japonicus | reverse complement strand
AAATATGCAGAAGAAAAACAATATTGAGCAAGAGTTGTTTATTCTTAGAACAAAGTGTTGGTTAACTAATTTCCTTCTTTTATGGTAAAGATGCTTTTTCTGCTGTTTATTCTGTTTTTGTAGTAAATCAAATTGTCCTATTATATATCGATCTGGCCATCATGGCTTCTGGCAAGGGATTTTCAGGCCATGTTCATTTTCAGGAGTATAATAAAAGGTCATTGTTCTATGTTTGTTTTTAAAGAATGAATGCCCTGTCATCTTTCATGTTTGAAAGCTTACCATCTCTGTATAAGCTAGCCAAATGGAATAGATTCATGATAGCCATCTGCATGTATGTCAGTTGTGAAAATAAGAATGGACAGAATTAATTCAGATGGCCATAACCAGAAGCTGATTAATTATGAGGAACTACTGGTGAACGTAAAAATAACAGACTTGTGGAACTTAAAAGGTGAATAGATTTATTGTGGCACTATATTTCATGAGCCAAAGCCCACTTCATTCAGCTACCCTCTCAATGGAGTCAAAGAGAAACTATCAAAAGTAGTCTTATCTGATCACAGCTAAAGTAAATATGGTGTTGTATCCTTTCTGCCAGACAAAGCCACGTCAACTTCCAAACATAGTACTGGCTTGAGACACCAACTACAGAACATGGGGCACAAATCTGTAGACTTAGGCAAATGTTCCCAGTTGGCCCTTGCATACCTGAATAACAACATCAAAGCAAATACTTTTATTCAACTGTAGAAATGGAATAGTAAGATTCA
>NW_015230191.1:0-773 GCF_001447785.1 Gekko japonicus | reverse complement strand
AGGGTTTCCTGTGTGAAGGGCTTATTCACTATTTGTTTGGATTTGACAGCAAAGTTGAGGCTTGTGACAGTGTCAAAGTAATATTTCTTCTTGGGGGCTATGTTTACAGTGATCACACTGCGAGTGGTGCCACCCAGGAATCCTGCCTGTTCTCTCTGTAAGGTACTCGAGGCAGCTCATAGTTGAGGGCATCCACCACCTTGCTGAGCTCGAAGAGCAAAGTGTTGATGGCTCCACTCTCCTTCAGACACAAGCTTTTGTTACTTGTCTGCCAGTTGTCTTCCAGAGCAGCTAAATTGATGAGGCAGGCTGGCGCACATACAGGGACCAGTCCTGGGTCTGGCTCCCCCATACCAGCAGCACAGCATGGCTGCGGTTTGAGCACTGATTCAGCTGCATTGGCACCACTGTCCTGTTACAAGTGGCAGGCAGGAAGAGGCTTTCAAAGTCTGAAAAGGTGGTGATCTCCTTCTGTGTCAGGCCAGGCACCAGGATGTGATGGTTGTGATCCTCCCAAATTGGCAAGTCATAGAGAGAGGGCTGGAGGAAATAAAAACCTTCTCCGGGTAGATTTTCAGGTAGGATGTGGAAACAGAGTACTTCCACTTATTCACTGAAGCATTCCTCATCATCTGCTCTTGTGGGTCCGTAAGCCAGGATGTTCACATTCTGCCCCTTCAGAAGATGGCACAGGACAGCCTGAACTGATCCCATGGAGGTGTTATTTGGGGTGGCTCTTCTATTTTTTTATTTGTTAGATTTTTACCCCGCCC
>NW_015230190.1:0-773 GCF_001447785.1 Gekko japonicus | reverse complement strand
AAAAATTACCACTCTTCAACCAAGATAAACATCATATTACTTCATTACCCTTTTAAAACATATGCAAATTAAATCCATTATTCTTTCTTACTGCAGAAATGAAGTTCGTTTGGCTGGGATTCATCGACTCCCTTTTGTTACCATCGGCCATGAATGGATGGACCCCATGTCCGTCGTGCCCACTTCCCATCTTTGAATCAAACATTAATACCGTTTGACAGTAATAAATAACATTTATCACAATGGGGATCTAATAATGATTTTCCCCCCACTAAGCTGGCTCATCAGCTGACAACTGCATAAATGAGATTAACATAACAGCTGCCGATGACAAACGTATCTAAATCATTTTAATGCCAGCGAGCTCTTTTGATCTCACTATCGCTGCCTTGCCAAAACGAAATCCGTTGCTCCCCGAATCATGTTGTTTATTATACACAGGCATGTTCTTGGGAATAATGAACTCTTTAGGTTGTGGCAATTAAAAAGAATTAGAAATAGTGGATGGGATATTGGGGGGTTTATGTTACGGGGTAGGGCCGTCCAGCGGCAGATCGTTTCGCTGCTAATTCTTTTTTTCTGGCGTACTTATAGAACAAAGGCTCGGTGGAAGAACTCTATATTTCCCGCTCAAACTCAACCCGGTAGAAGAGATATTGAAATGCAAATCATGGCATTGGGAACATTTAGCTGACAGTGGTAGACCGGTTTGATCAGACTGCCAGAAATCTCAGCTGATTCCTAGCAATTGGTGATGAGATCTCTGTAGCAGG
>NW_015230189.1:0-773 GCF_001447785.1 Gekko japonicus | reverse complement strand
CTGTGCGCTACTGCAGGAAATTACCCCTGCACTTGTATATTACAACACAAAGTCTCTTCATTAGATATGTGGAACTCTTGTTGGTCTTTAAAGTGCTACTGGACTCAAATCGTGATCTTCTGCTGCAGACTGACATGGCTACCCACCTGAAAATATTAATAACTAGGAATGCCAGTTTACAAGACTGGCATCTTATTTGACTCTGTAAATCACTGACATGAAGGTCCAAAGTCAGGTGGACAAAACTTTGTCCACTAATCTACATGAACCAATAAATTGCCAGCCCTCCATACACTACACTCCCATACTAGACAGATGAGACTTGGGTAGGGTCCCACTCTAGGCCACCAAGGCATCTGCAGCCAGGTTAGCTAAAGGGTTTCGTCTACCTGAGAAAACACAGCAAGGATTCTCATTCTCTTGTGAAACGCAATCGACTCGCTTCTTATTTGTGGCCAGAACAAAACTCTGCTTTTCTGATCTGCCACCTGAACATTCAGATTATTTTTCACTATAGACTTTGTGCTTCATTTAAATGGCTTATTGTGGAATTGTTTTTAGCTTTGTTTAGTTTGATCAGAGCAGCACTAGACAAAAGGGTACGAAGGAGACTAGTCTGTGTGATATTTTGATGATATTTAACTAAGATAACTCAGCACATGCAAAAGAGGTATCGGGGGGGAGATCACTGTGTGTTTTCTGAACAAGATATGCATATAAATTGTTTCCCACATAGCAATTATAACTGGATGTTTTGTGCCAATTAAAATCCA
>NW_015230188.1:0-773 GCF_001447785.1 Gekko japonicus | reverse complement strand
CACCCACCCACGAGAATCACACCCCCAGACAGCTCATCCTAACAAAGCCCCTTGCAGAGGCAACATTTCAGGCCCTCCAAGAGAACAGGACTCCGGGAACACACACGCACACACCCAGCGCACATGCAAAACCGAGGGGGTGGGAAGCTCGCGTTCCCGATCCCCACGGGAAAACGCTTCCCACGTTGCACTCAGTTCCCAAAGAACTAAAAGCAGGCGCTTGCCATAACTTTGCAACGGTCCCCCAGGCCAAACCTTCTTTGCGTTCAGCCGCACAGACACTCCGCCTCCCCGAAAGTGGCCCCCTCTCCCTGAATCCACCCCCACCACCCAACGGCTTTGCTAGAGACCCTGGAGGCATCCTTCCCGCCAGGGGAAGAAAGAGGCTCCCAAGGGCTCGCCTCGCAGATGCACACACGTGGCAACTCCTGGCCCCAAAAGCAACCGGGACCCTGACTCACCCCAGCAGCAGCAACAGTTGTACTGAAGGGGGGCTGCCCAGGCACAGCAGCCAGCGAGCGAGGGGGGGAACGGGGGCGTGGCGGGAAGACCCGCGAAACCACCGAGACGGGCGCAGCTAGAGTGGCCATCAGAGCGGAAGCAGGGCGCGAAAAAACCCTCTGCCCAGCCCCCGCTCCCTCGTGGCGGGGGAGGAGGAGTCTTAGTAATTCTTCTTGCAGAGGACTGGGTTGGTTCTGGAGAAATGATGACTCAAGAAAGCTCGTGCCCGGCCACACATTTTGCTAGTCTTTAAGGAGCTACTGAGCTCTTGC
>NW_015230187.1:0-773 GCF_001447785.1 Gekko japonicus | reverse complement strand
CCTTAGGAATTAGTAGGGAGAAAGAGTAATTCTGAGAGGAAGTAGGTCTACTCAGAAGTAATTCTTATTTTATTCAGGGCTGGTATTCCCAGGAAAGTATCACAGGTTGCAGCCAAATGTTCTTTTAATTAAGTTGGGCTTCCTTTTGAGTAAAATATGCTTAGGATGGGGCTGCACATATTTCTAATTGCACCTTTTGCCTAATTTGCACCTGGATTCTCTGTGGGTCTCACCTTGGGGAAATTTCCAGCCTTCAAATGATACTTCTAATTCCCTCATCCTCTATTTTTGTAGATACAATATGGCGTATCTCAATAGGATTTGTTTCCCATTTACGTGTCTGGCCACTTTTTGTTTCCTGAACTGCTTCAAACCTTGTAAGAGTTGTATGACAGCTAGAAATTCAACAGCTGAAACATACTCTGTTCCTTGCATTTCGTCGTTGCAAAAGCTGTACCCTGTTGACTTCCTGCTTGTTGATGGCAGAGAACCGTGAGGGGTGTGAGGAGATGATGAGCCAAGAGTTCCTTCGGGCACTGCAGCACCCTCCACAGTTCTGCTCCCCTGGAAAAGTCAATATCAGCAGAGCAAGTGGGAGGGAACAGTGTCAGTCACTGCCCTTTAACACTGTTCAGCTCTCCTTCCTGACTGGTGTCTCTTTGCTATCAGAGGCCGGCCAGCCACCAACTCCTTGAGCTCCCTTTTTTAGAGCCCCACCCTGTAATGGCGCAGGCATTGTAGCAAGTGACATCACCTGGGAAACTCCCTGGGAG
>NW_015230186.1:0-773 GCF_001447785.1 Gekko japonicus | reverse complement strand
GGTGGTCTTCCTAGATTCTCCAGGTGAGTGTGTACTGGGTTTGACGAACCAAGAAAATTATATGCTCTCTTACCCTGGATGAAATTTGTGAGTCTGCCGTTCCCTCTCTAATCATACCAGGGGTTGTTGCGGCTCTTTCAAGTAGCATAACTTTTGATTAATCCCTTGAACGCGTAAAAAATTCAACAAGGCACTGCTATCTCTATCCTCTTCTCCAACGTTTACTTGGTGCCAGGACTGTGCTAGGCACCATATGGAATATAGAAAAGTTGCAGCTCTGGCCCAGGGTGTTTGCAGACTACAAACAGGCCCAATGTGTAAACAGGTTTGTTCGTACACAAACTTGGGAAGGGCCTGTGATTTCCCCATAGCCACTGCCCAGGCCACTTTTGTCTATCTCGCTGAATAGTCCTAGGGGGAAAAGGTCATTGTGTACTTAACTTTTAAACACAGTTGCACAGCGCACTCTGGTTTGCGTGTGTAAAACATCTCATTCTTCAGTAGTCAAGGATTCGTATTGAAGGCTATCAAGCCAAGCATCTGACCTGGTGACTTTCCTTTACTTTATTCAGAGCCTGGTTTCTGGCACCTTCCCTCTGGCCAGTAATATGTTCTTTTGGAGGCCTGTGCTGCGGTTTCTTGCATTTCTGTACAGTGTGGGAATGAGAACACAAAGGTCTCTTTGCCAACTAGCAGGAATCATGTGCCTATTTTGATTTCTGCACAGGACTGAAATGGCTTTGCTCTTTTTGCAGAGAAACAGAAACAGAAAA
>NW_015230185.1:0-773 GCF_001447785.1 Gekko japonicus | reverse complement strand
CCCAAAATTCTTCTATCGTCTTATTCTACATAACACAGAAATTGACTTCCCCAGTCATTATAAGGAAAGGCAGGATTTCAGTATAAGCCACATCCAAGTCATTTAAGTAACTAAACAAGTCAGTCCAGTGACTGCCCAGCACTGGGAATAGACAAAGTCTCTATGAAGGTTGAAAGTGATTGAAGAGGAGAGTAGATTGTTATGAGGTGGGAAATATGCAATTAGTGCCAAAGGAAATGGACAGTGTTCATTGTGTGAGTATGTGCCAAGTAGGAACAGTTGTACTCTGTGCATGCCATGGTGGCACCATCTGTGCAATATATTCCATTCCAGCTGCATCGCGAACAGGCAGCAATGTGGCAATTCAGCAGAATGGAAGAGGGACTTTCTACAAGATCTTTCGGAATCTTATCTATTTTATATTCTCTCCAATCATACCATTGTCCTAAATGCTGACTCAGTGATGGCTAATAAGTCATCTTAGCCCATAATCAGTCATAAATGTTGAAAATAATAACTTTCATCTCTACAGCTGAGCATTAAAAGACCATGCTATCCAAATTTGCATAGAAAAAATGCTGAGTGACAAAAATAGTAAAGCATCTGGCTGTAAACAATTTTCACCATATGGTCTCTCTTTCTCTGATCTCTTGATCTCCCAGACCTAACCTGGAAGTATTTATATCCTGGTCAAGTGTGGAGAACAAATGGACCAAGGAGGTGAATGGGACACAGTCATGTTGGAGGCCAGGAGTCAGTAAACAATCAGCGAT
>NW_015230184.1:0-773 GCF_001447785.1 Gekko japonicus | reverse complement strand
TTCTTCCTCTTTTAGTTCAAACGCAGCTGAAAAAGATCTTTTTCCCTGTTCTCCCTTGCCAAACTGAGCTAATTTTGAGCTTTCAGTTTGCTGACCCCGCACCCACAGGGTTGGGCTACTGGTCTGTTGATGTCTCTAATCAGATTGGTTCCTTTAAATGGCACCCGATTTTTTAAAATTTGTTACTGATGTTCTCCACAATTGAATGTTTAACCTTTTTTTTTTTAGGAACTCCCATTTTCTCAGATGTTTCAAACTATGGAATCTTATCTAGTATTTATCTACATTGATTACAACCAGTGTTCTTGAAATTCACAGTTCTTGTTTGGCTATTCCTGAACCCAAAATGCTGCTACTGGGTGAAGGGGGACCCCCGAAGAACAGCACGAGGAGAGGAGTGAGAAGACTAGCTCAGGAAGGGGAAATCACTGAAAAGTCCTCCCTCCCACACATATGCGGATCTATACTGTGGGATCCAAACCATTGTTTGTTACTGTCTCCATTCAGTTTTTTCAGATGCTCTCCACTGGCATTTTTAGGCATCCATGCAACTCCCCCAGTCTTTTATGTAACACCCAAATCCCTGCTTAACCTGGTACTCATTTGGGTACTTATCCATCCCCTCCCCCCCATAGGATCAAATGTAAAGCTCTCCACTAAAAACACATTCTTCCCAGAACTTGTGAGGTGCAACCAATTTCTCGACAGTCCTTCATTAGGGAAGCATAGGCTGTCATCCGAGAAATTCTAGTGTTAGGAACACTGCTATGATT
>NW_015230183.1:0-773 GCF_001447785.1 Gekko japonicus | reverse complement strand
AGAGGGAGTCCAGCAGTAGGTTATCACACAAAGCATTTCACAGTTCAGCCCACTCATGCTGCAAAGGTTTCGGAAGTGTTTTGCAAGCCATGCATGTGCAAAACAATTATGTGACTGATGCAGGTCACAGACTCTTTTGCCCAGAATGCATGATATATACAAGGTCAGGGCAACACACAGGGAGAGGGAGCAGGGTTGGAAATGGGGGGCCCATCTCCAACTTAGATGTGAGAGTGAGCTTTTTGTCCATAAAGAAATGTGTTTTGAGGCATCCCCAGGTAAAGAAAGCAGAAGCATTTGTTGAAGAAGTTACATTACTGGATAGAGAGAGAAGTGTTGAACTGCTAGCAACATGGCTGACAGGGAGAGGAGAGTGGTGGGAAGAAAAGGCAGTCGGCCTGAGCACTGCATTCTGGGGACAAACAAGGAAACAACATCTAGCAGATGAAGAGCAGAGCTCATATCTCTGTCTAAGTAGCTTTTGCTGGCCCCTGTAAGAGCTGACATCTTTTGTACCATTAATATAGTAATGTGGGCACTTCACCTACGTTCATACAAGCTACACACATAGGATCCACGTGTATGACTGAGAATGCAAAACATTGTTCCCTACCATGAACATATGAACACATGAAGCCACTTTTATATTGAATCAGAATCTTGGTCCCTCATAAAAAGTATTCTCTATTCAGACTGGCAGGATGGAGGACCATATTCTGGAGGTACTGGAGACTGAACATGGGTCCTTCTACATGCCAAGCAGATATTCTACC
>NW_015230182.1:0-773 GCF_001447785.1 Gekko japonicus | reverse complement strand
AAGACCTTTACCTGAGAACCTGTAGAGCTGCTGCCATAGACAAAACTGACCAATGGCCTGTCTCATTACAAGGCAATTTCATGTCTTTGTGTGTATCTACCTAGTCTAGTGCTTTCTGGTGATATTCCTAAGATTCCCTCCCGCCTGTCAATTGTAAGGCAGGCTACATCAGGGGACCACCGTGTGCTGACTGCCTCCCATGGATGATGTCACTGCCTATATATTGCCAGAGTAGGCTAATGCTGCAGAAAGCCTTCCTGCTCTGTGGGGCATAGAATGAGGGATGCACAATATAGTGGCCTAATTTTCCAAGATGCCTTTCAGTCCTTCCCATGGCAAATTATTTGGAAATCTTCATTCAAAGCCTTACCAACAGCCTGGCATATATAAATTGAGAAAGCACGACTTTTTCATCATCATTTTATCCCAATGCTAGTAAAAGCTTCACCTGCTAAATTTCTATTGGTAACTTCCAAAAGTGAGGAAGATGAAGTTTTATGAACTCAAAGCAGTTCCTCTATCAGGGCTTTCAGTCCCTACCCTTCTGTTTCTGCCATCACTATTTTTTTTTCTGCTCCTGTCTCTTTAAGAGCACTTTACACACCTTAACAAATTAAGCACCTTAACAAATTAAGCAGGTGAAATCTCTCTCATGGACTTACTGTCAAGGCAAAAGGCTGCAGTTCTGTGCATGTTTACATGTGAGTAAGCCCCACCAAACTCAGTTGCCATTTGAATAAACAAAGGCAGGCTCTTGCTAATCAGCTGATTGG
>NW_015230181.1:0-773 GCF_001447785.1 Gekko japonicus | reverse complement strand
TCTTCTTCTTCTTCTTCTTCTCTGTAGTCGGTCCTATAGATGCAATATTGTTTATGAGGTACTTGCTTTACCTTCTCAGAACGTAATGGCAATTCTCAACGTTTGGTGTGAGGGGCCATTTGGCCATTACTTCTGGAGACCCCCTTTGTAGAGGATTATCTCTTATCGCACCACAGAATACACATTATGAGGGATCCCATCCCATGGATAATAGGATTCACATTTCAGCCAGGGTCTGTAAAGGGAGCCAGAGAGATTTTAAAAATTGCATTTCAGCGAGTGAAGAATTGCTGCTGTCATCAGCCTCCTATGTTACTGGAGCCAATGTACATTGAAACATTTGTCATTCCTTACATTTGTGTGGGTGCTGGAAAAATGTAGTCCCCGTGAGGGAAAGTTTTTGGCCGTTTGAACTCATGAAGCACAGCCTGGTAAATGGTCTAACTTTCTCCAAGCCCCTTACTTATATTTATAGTGGCCTTTCCCCCCTCTCTCTCTTTTTGGTCTCAAATAGCCACTTGCAAGTGTATAGGGGCATATTTTCCCTTCCACCGTATGTATACAAGAACGGGAAAACTCGTCTAAATTCTACAGCATTGCCAGAGAGGCCTACAGGCAAACAGTACAGATTTACTCACCTTTTCAGAATTCACCTTTATATCTTTATATTATTTGTCCATTCTAGGGTGGCCAAGTCCGTCCTGGTAATCAGCAGGGAGGGGGGAGACCTACCAGGAGCAGGAAGGAGGCCCATCCAATGTACAGCAACATGT
>NW_015230180.1:0-773 GCF_001447785.1 Gekko japonicus | reverse complement strand
ATCAGTTGTAATCCCAGGAGATCTCTAGCGATCACCTGGAGGCTGGCAAGTCTACGTGACACGGCAAGGGACCCTGCCATGCTTTGGGATCAGTTTCCTCTGTTTCGCTGCCTATGATTGCTGGATACATATTAATTCACGCAATGGGCTTTGTCTTACCCATTGTGACATCAAAATGCACAGAAACCCATTTATTGTGCAGCCTGCAGTGGATATCAAAGGTGAGCATTTCATCCATTTGCTCTCCCCTACACTAAGCAACCCTCACACACACTATCTCAAGAAACAGCATAGGCTTGCCTAGTTCATCCAGGGAAGCACACATGAAACATCATCTCGAATGATTCAGCGAAAATCCCTGTTTAAGTACCACACGGAGAGGCAAAATGAAAGGAGACGAATCCATTCCTTCCGAATAAGATTCCCAAAGGTCAAAGTGTATAAGGCTTCGCCAGACTATATAACTTCTGCCCTCACAAATTATGCATCAGAATAAATTATGCAAAACCAAATAAAATGTCAAATGCATGGTGCAGAATAAGAAACTATGCAAATAGTGTCACGGTTTGCATACTATATCCTGTTTGCACAGTCCAGAGTTTGGGCTACCTTGGAATTGTGATTGCAGAGGAGGAAAGGCAGATGGGCAGACAGAACTTGGCAGTTTTGGAGATGGGCTAGCAAGAGGGAGCCCCAAAACCTGGGAATGGATCCATTTCACAACCCGGAGAGAAAACATGTAACCTCTTTGATATGTTAATGCCTCTCTACTG
>NW_015230179.1:0-773 GCF_001447785.1 Gekko japonicus | reverse complement strand
ACACTAACTCAGCTTAGAGGGAATGCTGTGTGGCCATGTTGTGTGAAGGGACAACGTGTGTATTTTCCAGTGTTGGTACGCATGATCAGAAACTCAGGATTTTGAGGGTACGGGTATCGAACCTGGGAAACGTAAGTATTGCCCTATTCACTCAAAGTGGTGACTGCATGTATTGAGAGGATTGTGTGGAGTACCAAAATCCTAACTTTGGAACAGAGTTAAGGGCTCTTAAGGCAGGGGGGAAAGCCCTCTGCCAGACATGCCTTGTTGAAATTAAAAGCTGTGGAGAACCATGGCTTTGTGTGCATCTTGTGTTTTTTTTCCTCCTCAGTGAACTTTTCCTCAGTGAACTTCCTCAGTGAGGGATTGTGCCACTTGGCTGAAACCAGTCTGTTATGTGTTCTGTTGCCTTTGATGGCACCCAAAATCCACTGAGGTGCCGCCTCATGGCTGGGCTGCGTCTGCTGTAACACAGTGCTCCAGCTGAGGCCTAACCTGGCTGCCAAGTTGGAACCATCTTGGAGCGGGCTGTGCCTCATACGCTGAGCCTCTCCAAATTCATTCCCCAGTGACACGTGCTGCTTCATTGCAACGGAACCGTATTTCTCACCCTTGTTTCGGTAACTCTTGTATTCCCTTCGTGATGCTAAGACCTAGTCATGTATGTCCCTCATTTTGGGGTTTCTTCACATAGGTTTTTTCTTCTTTCCGTTTGTGGAATTTCATTAGAGAGTTTCGTGATTCAACTGAGGCTGTTGTACTTTGGTCACATT
>NW_015230178.1:0-773 GCF_001447785.1 Gekko japonicus | reverse complement strand
CACCTTAAAGACTAACAGATTTATTGTGGAATAAGCATCCATGGTTTGGAGCACAATTTATCTGAAGTGGCCTAGGGATCGACAGGTGTCACAGAAGCGAAACTAAGGATGAATTCAGTCATGCCAAATGGTATGATTCTGATGTTAGTTAATGATTGCAGGTAAAGATTCAGGGGCTGATGATTGTTTTTGAACTGAACCAAAGCAGCATCCAAAGGTTTGAGGGCACATGATAATAATGCACTGAGATAGTTTACACAAATTCATTTAGATGTGTATCAGCTTGGCCCTCTTCGACTCATATCCCATCTGTTTTCCAAGGTTTTACTTCTTCCTTCTGGCAAAGCTGACTTTAATTCACAAAAGCTAATATCACAATTAAACAGGACTTTTAAAGTGTCACACGATCCTTTTTGTTCGCAGGGATGGAGACAGTAACCTTGCCAGAGGTAAACCAGCTTAGATCCGGTCTGTGCCCAGATGGCAGAGCTCCTGGGCACCTGCATATGTCACCCTGAGTACTACAAGAAAAAAAATCTGAAGTATGAAAGAAATACTGTTGAAGCTTTTGCTGTAGCACAGCTACTGCTCTGCCATTCATGGTTGTAAGGCAGAAGAGACTGTTGCTATCTAAAGCTTGAAATTCAGAGGGACCTCCAATACTCTACCCTTATGAGGATTCCCAATCCATTGTTTTTTGCCTCTTAAAAGAGATTATCTCACATGGGCAGGTTTCAGAATTCTATGGAACTCATAACTGGGGTTTACATAAT
>NW_015230177.1:0-773 GCF_001447785.1 Gekko japonicus | reverse complement strand
CTCTAATTACAGTGATCGCTCAATGCTGGAACAAAGCGGCTTCCAATGTGACAGGGGCTGCGCATTTCCAGCCTCCAATCGTGTCAAGTTACTTCTCCGCGTCCTGTGAGTAAGCCGGCAGGGCTATTGCCAAACGGATGCCTGATCGCTTCCTGAGTGGTTTCGCCGTCCTTTTCACAAAAGCAGGCTTCTCCTGATGGAGGTCTTGATGATATTTTTGTTCGAGGCACTCGGGAACGACGCCTCACACGCGCGGAGGCGTCATGGTCCCTCTGAAGAGCCACCTCAGGGCCAAATTTTTATTCAAGCTCAAGTCATGCTCGGTTGGTTTGTGGTTCTTCAAAAAGCCCAGCGGGTACAGAATAATAATAGCCGTCGAGATAGTATTTTGAGTATTTGAACAAAAACCTTCTTTTGTTTCTCTTTACAAAAAAACTGTCTTTCCTGCGACTGATTAATAACTCCCAGGCTCTCCTCTGAATGCGCGGCGGTCCCTGACACATAATTCTAATTTGCTCCTCTGTAGTGAAGGATACCACCCACGTCCACTTGCTCACAGAGAGGCCTACTCACTCCTCTCCTGGCTTTGGTCACACTGAATCATCCTTCCTGAGTACCGGTTGTGATGCAGCTGTGTGCTGCCGTACTACGGCGTCTTTATTATTATTATTTAAATGGAATGGGCCCCGTTGATACAGAATTAGAATTAAGACACTAAAAAGGGACTCGCGGAGATACTCTGACGCTCCTTCGGGTAGTGAAGGCCGGGGTAT
>NW_015230176.1:0-773 GCF_001447785.1 Gekko japonicus | reverse complement strand
CTGGGCTGAGTGGGCCTTAGGGCGGTACAAGCCAGCAATGCGAGGACTATTCAGCTCAGCAGTGCCAGCAGGGGACATTAGCTCATCAGCTGCTTCCTCCTTCAAGGTGGCAACTTCCTGGAGACAATGGGTGAGCTGATGCTGACTACTCTTGTCAATGATCTGAGCCAAATGGTCCCTGAGACACACACAGAGTTGCAGGGGCTTGGCTGTGCTTACATGCCACCTGGCCGTCAGTGGCCCTCTAGGTCAGTGGCCCACCAGGAGATTTCTCGGTAAGCTAAATGGCTAGTCTGCCCTTGACTAAAATAAAGCTTTGAAGAAGTGTCAAATGAAATTACAAAGCGGGACCTGAGATTCAGGGAAGTCTGTGGGGGAACGGAAGAAAGAAATGTGTTGTTTCTTTTAGATAATCACCTACTTAGATATTTGAAATTGGATCACATCTGCTCTGGGGATAGAAAGTGCTTACAGGATTAATGCATGGCATGCATGCAGAATACCTTGGTCTAGGGACATAGTGATAATGATTATCAGCTTTTGAGTATGGCATTACATTACCACTGGGCTGCCGAACAGTTATTGATAGAAAGAAGTCATCAAGCTGAAATTATGACTAACCCTGCATGCCAAAATGAATAAAGAGGATTTAATTTTTATTGAAAAGATTGCCTAATGACAGCACTAAATACAAAAGGACTACCCTATTAATTTAAACCATTTCTGTGCCTCTTTTCCACTAACTAAGAAGAAAAAGAAGAAGAGATTGGATT
>NW_015230175.1:0-773 GCF_001447785.1 Gekko japonicus | reverse complement strand
CTTCTGCCTTTGAGGATTTCAGACCTGTAATGCCTTCTCGAAGAAGCCCCAAACTGGTGAATCTGGTACAGAGGAGCAGCTCACATGCAGCTCCCTCACACAAGCCCTCTAGATGAAGTCTGCCCTGGGTGGGCCAGAAGCTTCCTTGTGAACACATCATGCCACGAGCCAGCTCCCTCCGTGGCTAAAATCCACCCCTCCTGTGACACGGCCTCGTTCTCCCCCGACTCTCCTTTGTTGCTGCACAGGAGTCAGTTCTTAAGGGCCGCCATCTTCGGTGGCCTCCAGTTTAGCTCATGGCTATGTCAGAAAAAATGAAATCACTGATCGTCCTGGATGATTTGCTTGCAATGAAAAAGGAACAGAAAAAGCTTGCATGTGGTGTTCAGTGTGATGGGGAGATGTCACTGCTGCTGACATACGCTTAGAAATTATGGCCTTGCTGGGAGGAGGCAAGCCCCAGAGTCATCAGGGGCAGGTCAGTGTAGAGTGTATGTGCTGCTTTTGTGTCTGCGCATTCAGAGCTGACTGGACCAGCCTATCGTTTCCAGGTGGTACTCAATGAATAGGAAAATGCACTTCCCATGCGTGCACATGGACACGCCCGCCTTTGAAAGGCTAGCAAGGATGAGGAAGGCTGGAATGTTCGAGACCAACCTTGCAGCTTCCACAACTCCTTAAACCAGCTAGATCAAGACAATCACAAACGCTTAGTAAGCTATGATTCTCCCGCCGCCCCCCACACTAATGCATTAGGCAAAGGGATGGGGACA
>NW_015230174.1:0-773 GCF_001447785.1 Gekko japonicus | reverse complement strand
CAACAAGTTGTATAATCAGCAAGTACATTGCAGGGTATGTCAAACAAGAAGTTTTTTAAAAAATTCTCCCCTACAGCCCCTTCATTGCAATTTTAAAACCTTTTCCATAAGGCACAGTGATCCTTATTTTGGACATTTTATTAATTTTATCTTTACCACATATCTTTATTACATATTTCATCATTTAATATAGAAATGTAGCCAAGTTTAATAGACACCCCTTATATATCACACAATAAAAAGTAGAAAACGTTTTATCCCAAATCCAGCTCCTTATACATTTATATTCAGAACTTGTTCTCAATCAGCTTAACATTACAGTACATTTATATGCATTACAGCACATTCATATACAGTTTTTAAAACTGTTTCTCATTCTAAATTTGTCTCCTGCTTGCATAATATACACTCCATCTCACCTCAAATTTCGGAATTTGATCCATTTCTCAAATACGTTGATAATTTTGTCATTACTGCATAATCAGCAAGTTTATTTTCCCATTCTTCTTAGCTTGGACCTCTGATTTCCATTTTGCAGCGCAAATCATTCTAGCTGCCGTCACCATTAAAATATCTCTTCCAAAACTTTGGGTAATTTGTTTGGTAATATTCCCAATAACATCCCTAATATTCCTAAAAAGGTGTTTCTCAATCCTGTGATGGGCGGTCTGAAACCAGAGGGGACAGCTAAGAAGACCTACCCTGGTGGGGCATTGCCGTTGCCTCATCAGCAGGCCTGTTGGGACCAGTATTTATTTATTTATTTATTTATT
>NW_015230173.1:0-773 GCF_001447785.1 Gekko japonicus | reverse complement strand
TGTGCGTTGTACTAAGCTGCATTTGCATTTTATTTTTCTCTGCTCTGATGACAGAGTCATTCCAAACAAGATTGTTGGGATGTTATCAACAAATAACTGTCCTTTTGCGCTTCAAGATCCACAGTGACAGCAGTAAATGACTATTCCATTACTGCCAGTTTGTTAATAGGAAGACCATGTGTATTTTGTGATTCATTTCTGTTGTTAGATCTCAGTGATGTTAAAACTAGTGCTACGTCCTTGCTTTCAGTTTCCTGAAGTTTGACCCTAAGATGGTGTGGAGAATCACTACAAAGCAAAATTATTTGAACCCCCCCCCCAGCAGACTCTATTAGAGTTGGAATCATATTAGCAAAAACTATTACGAGCTTGTCTTCTACATTTGTCTTCTTCTAATTGTCTCAGCCAAAGTACAGCAACCCCAGGAAAGAATGTCATGCCTGACACTGGGAACAGGCTAGAATATATGCAACCAAAGTGTTCTCCTTTGTCAGGAACATCTCAGACTTCTTACCTTTCTGAAGCTGCCATAACCCATTGCCGTTCTGATCATTCTCACGTTCTACTGTGTCTGCTGGCTTCCAGAGACCAACGTGGTGCCTGCTAAACTAACGTTTTTCTCAGCTGCTTACTTCCAGATAGTTCCAACATAGGGAGCAGTGTAAGAAGGTGCTACAGGTAGTCTGGTATAAGCAATAGAAATGGTTCAGTACTGTCAGCTCAGTACTGAGTGCTGTAAACTAAATTTTTATTTATTTATTTATTAGATTTCT
>NW_015230172.1:0-773 GCF_001447785.1 Gekko japonicus | reverse complement strand
AAATGAGTTTGACACCCCTGCTCTAAAAATTTTCTAACGAGTTTGTGACTGCAGTTGTAATGGGACCATGATACATTCTGCTTGTAAAGGTTTTCCCAGAGTGCATCCCCATGCTAAGAGATCCTTCCCTTGGTACACTTTTGCATCTTAGGTGGCTATTTACAAGCCAATAAAACCGGCAGCCTATCTGTCCAAAGCACCCCTTTGCAAGTACACCATAAACAAGCTATTGAAAAAGCAGACTGGCGGAGTCTAGATGTGTACACCAGACGAGGACACTGTGGAATGGAGACAGCACGTGGGAGATGCATGGCTGGCGAGCAAGTGGCGATCAGGTTTACCTTTGGGTGGAGCTCTGCGGTTCGAAAGCCCTTGCAATGTAAACCGC
This sequence comes from Gekko japonicus, assembly GCF_001447785.1. Lineage (NCBI taxonomy): Eukaryota > Metazoa > Chordata > Lepidosauria > Squamata > Gekkonidae > Gekko > Gekko japonicus. Next base: position 385 of record NW_015230172.1, on the reverse strand, counting down.
TTTCTAGCAAGAGCTGAGCGCTCAAGGTTAAGGCTGGTGGAAGAATCGGCTAGGAGAAAGAGGCAGAGGGAAGAGAAACGTAAGGCAGGAGGGGTCGGACTTAGCAGCTGATGGAGAGAGCAACGATTGGAGAGCTCGCGGAGGGCAAGGACGCAGCAGGGAGAGGAACTGGGGCGGGCCGGGGTAGTGACGATGCTGCGGGTGACTGGTTAGGAGGGCGAACCAGGAAATCAAACTAGCGGGCCAAACTCATCCCTCTCATGCAAAGGGGATGCATTTGGCCAGCTCAGTTTCATCTGACAGCAAGAATGGAATGGGGCGGGAGATATCGTTTTTGCAAGGAGCACAGGTCAGCAGTGAGAGAACTCCAAACAAGTCGAAGATC
>NW_015230171.1:0-773 GCF_001447785.1 Gekko japonicus | reverse complement strand
CCACAGTTTAGAGGGAACATTGCCTGCAAGTAGTTCACTGCTGCCTACGTACGGCAGCCACTCCACTCTGTGCTGGCTTCCTCCTCGTGTCCTTACCATCGCACCATAGGCAGAAACAAGCCCACGAGGAGGCCACGGGGGGGGGGGAGAACGGGGCCTCCATGGAATAATCACTTTCCACATTAGTCTTAGGTCAGTCCGGTTTTCGCTCCAGGAGTTCCCACCTATCTGCCCCCACCGGAGAGTTCACTTACACAGGGGCGACAAAGAAAGTGTAGCGCCGCGGGTCCCCCCCGGCCACCCGATTCACGTCCTCCAGGCGGATCTTCTTGGAAGCCGTGCAGTTGTGCTCGTTCGGCTGAGCGGAGCGGTGGAGGTAGACAGCGACGAACGGCTCTGGCTCGTGGGACACGTAGCGGTCTGGGGGTGAGGAGAGAGAGGAGGGGATCTTTGCCCATCCAGCCCGATTGGGGACCCACAACAACGCCCACCTTCAAGTGGGTTCAAATCCCAGGTCAGACACCAACTCGCTCAGCAGTTCCAAGCAACCCATTTCACCTCAGGCCGAGTCCTCTCCCCACCCTCATTAGTGCGATAAGCGGAATAAGAATGCTGGCCAACTTTGCGGGGCTCTCGTACGGGTTGCCCCAAGGGCTCTAAGCGGTCAAAAGCACTGTCTGCCTCGTACATTTTTATCCCACCTTTCCTCCTCATAGCTCAGGTGGGGGTACTTGAATCTCCCCTCCCCATGTTATCCTCACAACAACCCTGTG
>NW_015230170.1:0-774 GCF_001447785.1 Gekko japonicus | reverse complement strand
AACAACAACAAACAACTAAATACTAAAGTGATTTCATTGCTTCAGTTCAGCATGGGAAAATACCAGATCCCTCTGAATCTGATACAGTTGTACAAATGTCCAGTCATCCATTTCTCCACCTAAGACTTACAAAAGCAAGGGATGTTTGAGAGATGTTGAAATAATTCCCAAATCAGCTCCTGTCAGGTAACGAGAGTTTTGCTTGTGCGTAATGTCTACTGGACATTCCAGTTAATGCATAGAAATAGTTTCAGTGTAAAGGTTAATAAGCGAGGAATGCTAGGGAAGAAGTAAATAGTAAAGGTAAATAAACGTGGCAACAAATCAATTGTGTGGTGCTTACCACACTGTGACCACTAATTCAAAATGGCATCAAAGACACAGCTGTCAGAAAAGAGAATTGACGAGAGGCAGTTATTGCAACAAGCTGTTTTAAATATGTCAGAGCTGTTCAGCACCATGTGTTTATTTCTGTGACAAGAACACTGACATCGTTTATTGGGCAAATTTCTGTTGGCAAGAGATTACAGCATTTGAAGATCCACAGAGGTCTTTGACATGCATGAAAAGAAGTTCTGTTCCAATAGTGAGGGAAAGAAGAGGTTAAGAGTGGTTTATCTCCTGAGAATTGTTGAAGAACATGCAAATTGTGTCCAGAGACTGGAGAAGGGCTTGTCAGGACCTGAAGGTAGGCCTTGGCCTAATAAACTACCATAACAAAGCATCAGAACTTTCTTCAGGCACAAAAAAGGAGTAGAAATGCATTGTGTTTGC
>NW_015230169.1:0-774 GCF_001447785.1 Gekko japonicus | reverse complement strand
CTTTTTACCTGCACCATGTGGTCAATTTTTCCTCTCTCCAGTGGTACAGGAAATAATATATGCACCATGGGAATAGTCTGAATGGTGAGTAGGGAGGTTTATGGGAACGGCTGCCACGTGACTTCAGGCTCAGCACAGGGCAAAGCTGAAACACAAGGAAAGGAGAGGCCCTGGAAAGGGAAGAGAAGGCATGAGGAGCCTGCATATTTTCTTCAGCTGCTGGCTTTGGAATGCTGTGTCTGGGCGTGTGCAGTCATACGCTCAAGCCAGGAATCATCCCTCCACCCCGCCTTGGCCTCAAGTCAATCTGCTTGTTGTGCTTCAGAAGAGCTGGTCCATGTTGCTCTTTGGGAGGGAGGCAGAAGGAAACGTCAACTGCCCATCTACAGGGACCTCCGTAGGGAAGGAGGCTTTTTGATTCCCGATGAATTGGGGTTCCTCTCAGATTTAATCAATGGCAAATTACATCGGGATCGAACAAAATACGGTTTCAGTGAAGCAGAAAACTGCAGGCAGACAAACTGAAGCCCATTATAAATTTTTATCAAATCCACACCATATTAATTCAGAAAGTGTTCTAGTGTTTTCAGCCTGCATTCTTGTGGTGCTTTTTATTCAGATATCTCCTAAACACCCTGCCTTTCTCCCAAGTTGGAATCCGAAGCGGCTTACATTGTTCCCTTCTCCTCTGTTTTAGCCCCGCAACAACCCAGAGTGTGTGAGTAGCCCAGGGTCACCCAGCGAACTCCCATGCCGGTCGGGATCTGACTCCCG
>NW_015230168.1:0-774 GCF_001447785.1 Gekko japonicus | reverse complement strand
AACTTCAAATTAAGAGAAATTCAGCAGCATACCTAATATACAGAATACTGAAAACTATGATATAACCCACATTTGTCTCCCTTCTTTTCATGTTTTACAGTAAAACAATAATATTTCTGCTGACAGATGATGGTTATTTACCAATCCATGCTTTATACCTGTCTCCAAAACTATAGGATTCTTCCCTCTTATTATGTGGACTGGTTCTAGGTTAAATTTTCCAATGACAGAATGGACCTTCCCTGCCTTTGTCTGTGAGCAAGTGATCCTCTTGAATGGAATGGGGACAGGATTACTTTTTCAGAAGATCTGTTTGCATATCTGAGCATAGGACCTGACCTTTCAGTGCAGCCCTTACATAGAGGAATCTCTTGGCTGTTACCTTGTTCACTCCCTGTTGTCCTGGAGCACATAAACTTGCTAATGTTTAAGAGAGAAATCCTTTATTACCAAATATTCCATTAAATGTGCTACCCCCAAATTAAGTGCTGCCTACGATGGGCAGTAAGGTCAACTCTGTGCCAAAGTCCCTACAGAAAATGAATATCAGTAAGACTTTGCGCAATTTGTTTTGCATTCCCGTTCATCTGGCAGCTTGATATAATTCCTTCCTCCTCTCTTTCAAATGATTATTCTTTTCTCCCCTTGCCTGACCAGTTGGTAAAAAATAAATTAAACTGATTAGATTCTCACCCTGCAGAAATCTCCTTAATCCATAGCCACACTGTTCCCAAAAATGTATTCTGTCAAACAGCTTAATCCATCCTGTCCCAA
>NW_015230167.1:0-774 GCF_001447785.1 Gekko japonicus | reverse complement strand
GACTGAACAACAACAAAAATTTAAGAGCATGGTAACAAGGTGCCAAGGCGCCAACAGTAACAAGGAACCAAGGTGAAGGTCCTTTTAAAACTGGAACCAGGAAATGGCAGGGCTTTACCAAACCAGTCTCCAGGTCTGACCTTAAAGCGCAGATCGGCCGAACGGAAAGACTGTGGGTTTATAACAGGGCAAAATTTAAGAGCTCACAAATGGGCATGTTGGAATTACAGTACACACAGAGTTGTCATATGGTGAGACATCATAGTTTTATAGTACAAATAATTACCCGGCAATGATCTTGTGGCGAAAGGGGTTTTAGGTTCCAAGAAGGCCTGGGCAGGGACGATGAGCATTGCTTACCATCGAGCCAAGAAGGAGCCCCAACTCTGAGACAGGCTAACCGTCAATTGAGTGCCTGCGAGAAATGCAAGCGGAGCCTCCACACTCCCGGCCGTAAATCAGCTTTACTGCATTGCAGCAATATCAAAAGCACGGCCAAAAAAAGGGCTAAGATTACAGTGTGTTTTTGTGCGGGGGGCGCTTTTCAGAATACGATCGAGCGAATTTAAAACCGGCTAGATGGGTTCAGAACAACGAACATAACGGAACGCCCCTCAATTAAAGCCATTAAACGATCCAAGCCTTCGAAAGTAAGAGGCGAAAAAAAGTCTTAAATTGGATTTTGCCACAATAAAACTAAAGAGGAAGGAAGGAGGGCGCGACGGAGAGAACAAAAATATCTGCGCAGCCGCAGGGAGAGAAAGTTTGAACTTT
>NW_015230166.1:0-774 GCF_001447785.1 Gekko japonicus | reverse complement strand
ACACACACACACACACACACTTGCACCTAGCTAGGGCTAGACCAAGTTATTTAGAAGAACAGGGGGGATCAGAAGGTGAAAGAGGATGCAAGAGTTTTCCCCAGTGGCTTGGCAAGAATACTCAACTACCTAAGTGAGGCATGACATCTACCGTGCCCATTATGCAAGGACTGCAAATGAGTATACAGACGGTGTGACAGATTAGCAGGGGGCTGTAAAAAAGACATGTTTTAAATCCATGACAGCAAACTCCCTGTCTAAAAAGCTACTGTTTCACTACATGCAAGGGTGAGGAAGTTAATGGGCCTCTCGAGAAAACTTTATCCTGAATTCTGAAGGTCACGGAGTTTCAAGAAAGTCTTCATTTAGCCGGCAGCAGGAGCAGTTCTCTCCTCTCCTGTGGAGGTCAGCTTCTGAGCAAGACTAATGGCACAATATATCTAGCTAATGAGTTAAAAAAGATCAATGCATCACAGTTGCCGCTAATTCTGAATGTGTGTGCAGCAGGAAAGGCTCAAGGCTTCCAAGCATGAGGTCTCTCAAAGCACAGCTAACAATGAGTTACAAACTGCAGTCTAGACCGTCCAATTCATTCCTCCCTGCGAGAACCCTCTCGCTTCCTTAATTCAAAGCAACAGAGACTCTGTTTTTACGCTTAAATCATTTACTAAAGAGGACGACCCTCACGGCTATTTTCTCCAGCTGCAACATTCACTCCACTGTAAAAAATTCCTCCAAGGATGCAATGGAGAGGGGCCATGTGGCAGGGGGAAA
>NW_015230165.1:0-774 GCF_001447785.1 Gekko japonicus | reverse complement strand
TTTGAGTCTGTACGAGTAAAGGTTGAAAGAACCAGTGATGTTTAGCCTAGGGGGAAAACAGATGAAGGGACTGGCATCAATGGTTTTCAAGTAGTGAAAATAATGTCAGGAAGCAGGATCCAGGGGAGAACATCTTACCTACAGAGAATAGGACATGAAGTAGTGAGCACATGAAGTGCTCATGAAGTCTTTCTGAGGCTGGCAATACTAAAATACCATTAATTTCAGTGGGGTTCCACTGGGAAAACTTTGTGATGAACCATTCCCAGTAGGTTCAAAAGACAAGAAGATAAATTAATTGAAACTTGAGGGGCAGGACACTTGAGACCATTGCCTTTTGGAGGCATTGAGAACTTCCTTCCTGAAGTTTTTCAAAATAATGTTGTCTGCTGAGAGTGTTTTCCCTAAGACCGTCCTTAAATATGGTTGTACTCAATGGTCCACTCACTGAGCTTCTTCCAACTCACTGATTCTGGAAACCAAGTTTACGAACCTTTCAGTAATGCTGTGAAATTACCACATTCACTGGCTTGATAGGAATAACACATATCCATTTCCATGGCTTATATACCTACGAAAGAAATGAGACTCACTATGAACAAACCAATGGCTTTTGACTTCTCCATTCCCATGGGTGAGGTACCATGTTTAGCTGTGATGCAAACTTCATGATAAGTGCACACACAACAAAGATCTGGGTTTTAACAAACTGAAAACAAGCCTAGGGAGGCTGCCAGGAAGGAAGAGGGCCTTAACTCTTTCCTCATTGCATGT
>NW_015230164.1:0-774 GCF_001447785.1 Gekko japonicus | reverse complement strand
CTCTCGCATATTGACAGAGTCAGTAACAGGTCTTCTTTCTTTACTGTACCTTACGTTCATTCAGTTCCCCAAAGTGACTGCAAATCAATGTCCTAAAAACAGAAAGTGATGGTGAGAAAATGCAGTTGAGACACACCCAGGTTGTCAAGTAAACACAGATCCATCAAAGTTGTTTTTGCTTCCATTGACAAGAAGCACCATCCACAAGTGAAGATCACCTGTGAATCTCAGAAGGTTTATTGCCAAGCACAGCACCACCACCCTTGCAGATCAAGGTTACCTGCCGCAGCAAATGGGTCCTGGCAGAATCCTACGCAAGAGGCTGGAAGGTCACTTCCTCATGCTCCTCTCTCCAGTAAGAAATCTGACTTTCTCCCATCAAGCCAGGCTATTCTTCACTGCCTCGTTTCAAATTTTAGCACACATGTTGTTGAAGCAAGCCTTTTTTCTCTTAAACTTTTGTGTCACCCTTGCACAAGGGCTATGCTATTTTTCTCTGCACCGTTCCAAATTTACTACCTATGCTCTTCTCAGCAAGGGCAAAATGCATAGGGTTTTTATGGTCGTGGTGGTGGTGGAAGGAGGACTATGAGAGCCACATGTGAGCCCTGCACCACTGCCAGCCCAGCTGAGTTCTCAAAGGGCAGGGCAGCTTCTTCTTCTCCAGGCCAGAACCAAATAAAAAGGCAGGCTCAGCGGGAAGAGGAGGGGAAGAACTTCGAGGAAAGGAGACTGTCAAGGGAAAGCTTTTAGGTGGCTTGCTTGAGGGAGAAG
>NW_015230163.1:0-774 GCF_001447785.1 Gekko japonicus | reverse complement strand
TCAGACAAAATATTTAGCAGGACTGTTATTATTTGAAATAGAGTAGAAACTGATAATGCTGGAATAATGGCATGCTTAGCATCTGGAAATTGTTTAAGCAATAGAGGGGGAAAGCACCAATGTATTTCTAAAGCAAAAAAGTTGTACCTGAGCAGCCCTTTGGGCACTGTCTCCCTGTTCCTGTTGTTAATGCACCAGCCATTACAAATTCTGACTTATTTTGAAAAGAATGTCAATAGTGCTATTTTTATATTTCTATAGCTAAATTAACACCTTTTAACCAATGCAAAGGTATTTTATACTTTTGAATTGCAAAAAAACCCAAAAAAACCCATCAGTAACATCTTGAATTCTGTCCTTGGTATCCTTAGCAATAGATGGAACACACAAAGAAGCTCAGTTTCCCCAAGTCCCACATGGGTTTAATCTTTGATTAATTGAACAAAAACTAAAAACCTCCAGACGTTATTTCTTTTAATCACAGGAAAGATAACTCTTCTGTGGCTTTGCTGGTAAGAGAGCCAGCAGATGTCTGTCTGGTCTGGAGGGAATTTCCCTTTCTCAGGAGAAAACAGCTTTAATAGAATAGGAACAGCCATATGCTGACTGTGCACTGCTTAACAGATGACGTAGAGAAGCATCCTCTACAATGGAGAGGAGACTTTTAAATTAAATTTCATTGAAAATTCAATGCAATCAGCTGCAAGCAATTTACATGCTGGATCCACGTTAGGTCAGATGATTGTCATCTGAATTATCTGGATACAAAAAAAA
>NW_015230162.1:0-774 GCF_001447785.1 Gekko japonicus | reverse complement strand
GTCACTGCTCACTTCTTCAGATACAGAACCTTGCTGTTTTCTACTCTCACACACACACAAATACTCACAAAAAGAGTGGTTACGTAGATCAGAAAGCTGTGAGCAGGCTCAGCAAGAATAATAACCATGTGCTGCCTCCAGCCCCCTTCCTATTTCCCCCCACCCAATTCTGTATCATCAGTAACTACATCATAAATCATAACCAGGGTCTGGAGATTCAGAAAGGGCAGTGGCACCAAAGATAAGACCCAGGGAGGACCAGGCAGTATTGAGGAATGGAGGACTGAGAAAACTAGGAGCTATGGATAATGACCCCTCTCCCAACCCAAAGCCTCGGTCCTGATGTCTTGGAGCTCAGAGACTTAAACTAAAATCCATCCCTTGCGCAAAAGCCTAAGAATGACACAGTTAATCACAATCCCATTATTAGATCCGAAACCGTTTAAAGCTGGAGACCCCAGGTCTTCTCCTCAGCTCCAGTCCATTTATGCTCAGATTCTAACATAATTTTCTGTTGAGACAAGAGATGCAAAGAACAAGTAGGAAAAGGCTGACTGTGCTGAAAATCAAAGTGGGGAAATGTCTCTAAGTTTCCTGTGGGTAAATAGAAAAGGTTAGCATGTGGATACTATTTTGCCCGTTTTCAGAAGGAAAACATTTAGAAGCCTTGCCGTTCCCTTCCTAGTGGTAACCTGTAGAAAGCAAATATTTATCTTCAAAGTGTGCAAAAGGAACCTACAGCTCCTTCCCAAAAACAAATATGTGCAAAATAAA
>NW_015230161.1:0-774 GCF_001447785.1 Gekko japonicus | reverse complement strand
TTTTTTCCCTTTTATATATCTACAATATTGATATACAAAATTGTACTTTGAAATGTTTGTAATTATAGAAATGTTTGATGTTATCTTATTATGTTATATATTCAATAAAGTATTCTTTTGTTGAAAAAATTTAACATGTCCGTGCTCAGTCCTTTAGCCAGACCTTCTCGAGGACTGAGCTCAAGTCCAGCCTATTAGTGTTTGTGAGACAAGAGAATGACTGCCTCCTGTTAGTCAGCAGCCCTCAGGAAGCCAGGAGCATAGGTGTGCCTAGTTTAATCAGGAGCTGTCACTCAACCATACAGGTTATGAGCTGAAGGAGGTCTAGTTGTGGCTGGGTATAAGTATTGGGCAGCTTCCCATTAGCCCCTTGCCTGAAACAAGCATCTCTTGCAAGAGGGTATATATATTTTTAGAGAACCTTAAGGGCTGTGGCTTGCCATTCTGCCTTGCCCAAATTGTGCAAGAATGCAGTAAAGGGAACTGAGAGGGCCCTAGATAAACCCTGAAGGAAAGCTTACTTGGACAGCTTGGGAAATCCCACTAAGTCTTTCTATTCCTCTTTAGTTTTATCTGATAGTTCTACAACTCTAAAAATTTAGGGAGGAGTTTTCAGGGGAATTTCTGATGAGACAAGACAGTTCTGCCCTGGACCTTCTTCTGGTTTCTCTTCCAACCACTCCCCCTGCTCCTGGAGAAAAGGAAGACTGATGAAAGTGGGCTGATGAGCAGCCTACAGGGAGCTGTGTGTTCTATCAGTGTTAGCTAGAACTT
>NW_015230160.1:0-774 GCF_001447785.1 Gekko japonicus | reverse complement strand
TCTTGAAGCTGTCTATTCTTGTAGCTGCCTTTAGACTAAAATCTGATAGAAGACCACAAAATGGTAACTCATTGAAATATCTCATTCCAAATATTTTTTTGGCATAAACAACAAAGATTAACCCACCAAAAAGTTCTTGATCTTTTTCTCTCTTTTTTTGGACACATAGAAACAAATGAAGAAATGTCAAGTGTTTAATTTCTGTTTTACAATTATGGGGATTTTCTTTTGCATATTATGTTTCATAACAATGAAACTGTGCTTACATCGCAGGAGGGAATATGGCTTATTGGTTCGTTAAGGAGCAATGGACATTGTTAGTGATGAGACTGAGCAAAAGATTATCTGACTAGTGGGAAACATGAAAGCGTAAATGAGCCATTCTCAACTTATGATGTGTTTTGTAATTCGCAATGTTACCATAAAGGAGAAGTAAATGTTGCCCGTTCTTAATCATTAACTTCAACTTGACTGCAGTCCAACTTTAATGTTTTTAAAAACAAATCATAAAGGTTTTTAGGATCCAGATGTAGCACTGAATAGTGATGGAAACAGCAGCAACAATGACAACAAAATGGGTGGCAACAAAATATTGGCCTTTAATATAGGGCTTGTTGTGTGAACCCTGACAAGATGTACACCTCCACCTCAGCTATTAAAATGAATCAGGCTGTTATTTATTCCACCTTTCATTCATCATAGATCTCATAGCCCCTATTCAGACATTGTGCATAATTAAGCTCACTATGGTTAAGGTGATAGTCTGAATGCAGG
>NW_015230159.1:0-774 GCF_001447785.1 Gekko japonicus | reverse complement strand
AACAGTGGATGAAGGGGCTGTTGGCATTAGTGACCACGACAGCCGGCCACCTAGAGTGCTTGTGGACATTGTGAGGGATGCACTGCAGAGACAAGGACACATTGAGAGTGTCATGGGAACCCTTGCACAGTCCCTCCAAACTGGCCATCTGCCCCCCTGCCCCTCTGCCATTCCACCTCCAGTGCAAGGGCCACCCAGGGGCCTCTGTGGATGGGGTCACCCCTGGAAAGGGGACCAGGTCATCATGGCCACTGTTGATTGAAGAGGGCCCAAACACCACATACTCTATGGCCTCCCATCCCATGACTATGTATGTCAATGGCTCAGCCAGGTCTGTGAACGGCATGACTGGGCTTGCACACCCACAGGGTAAAGGGCCACTGTGGCCTCTGGTGGAGGAAGTTGCATAGCTGTGCTGTATCCCCATTTTAGAACTTCAGGGACTGTGAGGGGTCCTGGGGCGCCAATCACCTACCTTTGGCCCATGTAGGTGTTTCTCCCCTCTGGACCATCCTGTCTCTGGAAGCTACTTAGACCCTTGCCTACAGGGGGCCAGGAACTGCAGGGAGCCCCACCTTCCTCCTGGGGGCCATCATCCTGAAGGTGCCTCATGCCTTTCAGTCCTCTATGTGCCTCTGCTTCATGGGGAGGCCTGTCAGGGGGTTCTGTAACTCTCACAGGGTGCCCTTAAATGCCCCTGGCCTCCGACACCCACTGTGCCAAGTGTCCCCTGGAATGGGTGCTCCCATTGGCCCACATCAGCACACCCTGTCC
>NW_015230158.1:0-774 GCF_001447785.1 Gekko japonicus | reverse complement strand
ATATCAGCAACAGTCCACTTACCTTGAGAATAAAGAAGGATCTGCATTTCTAGGAGAACACACGTAAAAACCTGGATGAGGTTCTCCAAGCCCAGGAGTTCGAAAGCCTCCCGGAGAGGGTAGTCGAACAATGGGAGTTCATTTGGCCCAGGTCTCTGGCAAACTATAGGCTCGTAGACCCCGTAGAATTTTAGTGACCGTCCAGGGGGTGGAAGGGGCACTTCATAAAGAATGTTATGGATGTAGCTCTCCAGGGGTAAAGGTGGGGGCTGCTGAGAAGTGACCGCCTTGTAAAGCTGGATGAGGAATTTCTTGCAGGCTTGCATGAAAGGCAGGGGGGCAATGAGGCAAATAGACTTGGAAACATACAGGGTGTCCCTGTTGATGTCATACGAGTTGTAGCGCTGCATCTTCGCTAGCGACGTGGAGTCGCCTTCATCGAGGCTGCTCGCCAGTGAGTCCATGCTACATGACGAGGAGGCACAGACGCTGCTGCATTGCTCTGCGTTGTGCATCTGATAGAGCGTCTGCATGGCTGTGCAAATTTGCTTGCTTGTGACTTCCTCAAAGAAGGTGAGCACAAATCCGTAAGTACGAGAACCATCTTCCCTGGTGATAATGAACGAGTGGAACTGGGGATCTCTGTTATCTGTTTGAGTCCTGAAGGACAGCCCTTTGGGCATACATAACTGCAGGAGGAGGAAGGAGAAAAACACGTACGTCAGTAGCCAGTAACTTCGATGAGTCCGATTTGCTAGAGCACACTTCCCCAAC
>NW_015230157.1:0-774 GCF_001447785.1 Gekko japonicus | reverse complement strand
CATGAATCATCGGACTCTGGGGAAAGCGATCTGAATTCCTCACCCAGAGACGCGGTGAATTTTAACGTCCCAGAGTAGGGGGGGCGGGCGATTTGTGAAAGTACTTTGATGTTAAATACGGTGTTTTTGTGCTTTTTCCTTCACTTTCAACGTAAAGCTTAATGTTCTAGTTGGTCTGTGGTTGCTGTTTTCCTTGTTTAGAGAGGAGGGAGGGGGGGAGGTTCGGGTTTAGCCTCAAAAAAAGAGCGTAAGAAACCACTGGTGGGTCCTTGCAGCTTTAGCGCAAGACACAGCCCCCTGCTGGTTCACTGTTTCAGGCATTAGGTTAAATACGCATATTTACGCTTTCTCCGTAACACAGTTCACTTCAGTCTCTCTTCTTATACAGATAACGTTCTATTTTACGCTTTTAGCGGATTCTACGTTTTTCACCTAGTACTTGAGCTAGCTTCCGTCCTCTTCCTTAGATAGGTTATAAAGGTCTGAAATTTGTGAACGCCTAAGCATTCTACGTAAAATCTAGGACTAGTATTACTGAAGTGCTGCAATTCCTTGCTTCTTAGAGGCTCCTAATCACAAATAATAACTAAGGAAGAGTTTGGACTGATTTATAGTGTTTATTATTCTGATTAACTCATTCTCAACTGTATATTAAGATTTGCTAATTAATTGTTCTTTATACTAAGCTGAATTTTCTGATAGAAATTTGACGTTATTAGTTAGTTGATTCTGGGGAATCACCCTTTTATAATTTATATTTGGGGGGGAGGGGGG
>NW_015230156.1:0-774 GCF_001447785.1 Gekko japonicus | reverse complement strand
AATGGAGGAGAATCCAGTCATGAAGCTTCCACTTGAAAATTGATACAGGTTTACCATCTCAGTCAGAATTAGTCCCCAAAAGAGACTCATAAAGTTCCATGTTTGTGTTCTAAAGAGCACATCCTCAGAATATTCTTCCCTGTGCTTTGATTAGATTGTGACAAAATGCCATGCTTTCCCACCCAGCCATTTTTCCGCTTCAGACTGTACATTCTCTCTACTGTATCCCCCCTGCAAGAATAGGCCAGAAAAGGATTTTAAATGGAAAAAAATGGCTTCCAGGGAAAAGGTTAAGCATAATTTCCACCACCGTCCCTCTGTTCAAGACTGCAGCTTTCCAAAGCTCCTCTTCATTTTTAAAAGGAAAAAGCATCAGGATATGCAACATGCAGTTTTCTCCTGGGCTGAGAAGCTAAATATTCACACACACTTTGAAGAGCTCCAGAAGCCCTTGCGAATGGCATGAACAAGGAAAACCCTTATCCTGGCAGTAAGGAAGCCCTCCCCATCTTAAACACCAGGCATAAGTACTGTGAGAAAAATGTCAACTGAATATTTCTGTATTTCAGTTTTAGCCAGCTTCTATTTATATACAATTGGGAATGTCCTGAAACAAAACAAAACAAAACCAGGCAGAAAAGACAACATCTGAGTCACAAATGACATTAGTCAAATGTCAGAAATCTGAAACAACCATGATTTCTCTACTGGCAGTTGGCTGACACACAGCGTGGTACATCAAGTATGTGTGTGTGTGTGTGTTGGGGAGGATGC
>NW_015230155.1:0-774 GCF_001447785.1 Gekko japonicus | reverse complement strand
GTATATGCCAAGAAGCAGGTTAACATCCTAGGACACATATATTACCCTAGGTTGTTTAGATCTGGATGCTGCTATCCAGGGACCTTGTGGAGTAGAACTTTTCCCTGCTGCTGCAGCTCCATGAACCGCCTAAAATATTGTTTGCAGCACAACCTCGGGAACAGCCCGGTGGGGTCTGTAGTGGAAACATATTCATATTCATGTTAATAGAACCAAACCCTTATTTGTAGACTTCATTGGGAGGTGGAAAGAAGCCTTTATTTCAGTGGATCTTTTTATTTATTGTATTTTTCTATTTCTTTCCTCCATCTCCCCTTCTCTGTCTGCTCAGAAATAATTGGGTCGGGATTAAACTTTATCCTCATGGATTTTATTGGAAACATCCCTGGCTGCTGCAGAGTTGCCCTGCCATGATTGTCAGCTAAAGACACTGTTGAATTTGGCTTTCTGCTGGAGTTCTTGGTTTGGCATTGTGCAATAATAGAATTTATTATGGGGAGAGTGACTACTTACGGATAGAGAATCTTAAAATCACTGAAGTTTTTCTTTCATAGAGAAACTGGATAGCTGTTGTGACAATGACTACAAAAATAAAATTGATTTAGCTATGGTATCATTTTCTGCCTTTGGTCTGTAATTGGACCCAGTCAGTGACGCTGTTGGAGCAGTTACTTTTGTTGCTAAATATTCGTCTTGATTTTTTTCTGTGTCAAATTCTGTGTTCCTTTATTAACAAAATTTTATGTATTTAAATATTTTTATCCCACTTTTCTT
>NW_015230154.1:0-774 GCF_001447785.1 Gekko japonicus | reverse complement strand
GCTCCTACAGGAGTCCAGGCAGCTGTCTGCCCAGTTCAGACCAGCAGAACCCCCCTTACCTCTCTTTTCAAGGGCAGGGAGTGTTGGGTGGGGACCAGATATGCTGGAAAGCCAAGGTACGGTTTGAGCAATAGCCATTGTGGGGGGCCGTGGTGCTGGCAGCAGCCTCCTCGGGGCCCGACAAACTGCCCATATGAACAGGGGGGATGGCTCCCTGGAATTTTCACGGGAGTTGGGATGCAACAAGAGGGCCCAGATCGGGCCACAGCCTAAGCGGTGGCTCTGCCACAATGGCAGCAGTCTCCTCGTGGGTGCAATGGGCGCTTGGCCAGGTCCAGGGAGCAGGCAAGGCCCCTGTTCCCCTCCCTTCCTCATCAGGGCAGGTAGGCCACAGCATGGTGGAGGTTACAGGTGTGGGCTCTGGCTGATGGCTCTGGCTGGGAAGCAGGGCCTGGGTGGCAGTTTTCTTCTTCTGAAAGGGGTCCCATATGGGGTGGCAGAGGGCCGGGTTAGGTGGTTGGGGCCCAGCTGAACAGTGCTTCCCAGGGGGCCAGCAGGAGGGCTTGGCCCACAGGGCATTGCTGGATAGATGGTGCTTGGTCCATCTGGCCCAGGCCTTGTGGACTGGGGCTGAGGAAGGGGCATGGGCAAAGCAGGTGGTACCCGCTCTTTCCTCTGATGGGGGGAGGAATACAGAGCAATCAGGTCATATTGGAAAGGCTGGAGGCACTGGAGCCACGCTGGAGTGAGCCTCCTCCTCCTGCCAAGATGGTG
>NW_015230153.1:0-774 GCF_001447785.1 Gekko japonicus | reverse complement strand
TTTTTTAATATATATTAACAATGTTTATTTTACTTATATAAAACACAGCCTTCTTTGCCCCCAAAAACAATCTATTTACTTTCTGGAAGACATGACTATAAATAATGACATTATTTCTTTTTGACTCCCTCCACCCCTTTTTACAACTATTTACAGTTTATATACATTTGGGTGCAGTTAATAAAGCACACCCCAGGAAAGAAGCAATCACTGCAGTCCCAGATGTTGCTTTATTCATGCGATGTCTCTATCTTGTTTTCTTTGCCTTTTCCTTATGTTATCAACTTGCTCTCGATGGTCCGTACTGCAGGGGGGAAATGAGACAGCCATTAGATAAAATGTGAGGAGGGGAGAAAAAGGAATGAAGGTGAGTAACAGAGAAGTAATTCAACAGGGAAGACTCACAAGCGCGCAGGCATTTGTTTTCCAGGAGGGGCTGGTATTCTTCCTCGCCAATGTTTTCTTCCTGGGGTGGCTGCTGCCGACCGCTGTCCTCTTGCCTTGAGGAACCTATAAGAAAAAAAGGAAAGTTATTGCTCCGAACATTAGTCCCCAGGCTGCTAATGCACACATTTGGAAGCTACTCCTCAGCACTACGACAATGTAGTGGCATTTGAAAAAAAATGCTGAAGGACTGGTGTTTAACACTAACCAGGGACGGGGAAACGGGTCCAGCTTGGGGCAAGGATGGGGGTCCTTCCGCTGTTGCCTGCTGCTGGCTCCCCTCGTTTTCTTCAGCCTCCAGTTCTGCTGTTTCTTCTTCCAGTGCCTCTC
>NW_015230152.1:0-774 GCF_001447785.1 Gekko japonicus | reverse complement strand
CCTATCTGTTGCAGGGTGGAATTGAAGATCTTGTGCCTGACAGAATGCTCTCATGGCCACATTTTTTAGAAAGACGAGTAATAATAGCAACTACCCCAGCCGGAGGGAAGCAGACGAGATTTCTCTTTTTCTCTGTTATCTAGTTAAACACGTTACTTACCGGGATTCTTTTGTTTGCTTTGGCACCCTACAGATTTGGCATAAAATCATTCAGATCAATCGCTGCTCCCTGTCAAATATTTCTCTGGAACACACGCCAAGGTCTGGTTTAATCCGAATAAGGTCCTTTAGCTGTGGCCGTTGTCCAGCTGGGATTACCTGGTTCTGGCCTGTCTTTTTACTGCTTGGGCCTACAGCCATTTCTGTGATGCCCTTTGGTTTTAAACACTCCGAACAGTTACCCAGTGCACGGCTACCTTTAAGCCAATGCTAAACAACAAACGAGAGATTCTGCGCCCATCTCTATAGCATCTTCATAATTTTTGTTTGCGGAATTACTGTTCGTTCAGATAAAGGACAGGCACAATTATAATCAACTGTGCCATGCTATTTCCCCCCTCCCCAAATTTCCTTGGGCTAAAAGAGCAAGATATGTTGAGCTCTGTTGTTTTGGCTTGTTTGCCCTTGCACAAACGAAACCTTTGCAGTGGGTCCAGTGCAGCTCAGTGATCAGACTTGCTGTATCAGACTGGGAGCTAGGAGCACCGATTCAGCTCCCATTCAGCTACAGAGCTCACTCGTTCATCTCGGGCCAGTTTCTCTCTTAGCCTAACC
>NW_015230151.1:0-774 GCF_001447785.1 Gekko japonicus | reverse complement strand
CTGAAAAAGACAATAAAAGGGTCTGAGGTCATTCAGGTCAAGGATGGTCATCACCCAGAAAGGATATAAGAGCCATTCCTGTGCCAGAGGTCATGGTTCATAATACTAGAGGGATATCATTGCACAATGTGGGAGACCTATAAAATCTGAATGCTCCGTGGATCCTCTGTTAAACATTCTTTGTGAAGACAGCAGTATGCGTATGTTTGGAATTTCAGGCTACAATCCTCAATGTACTTACTAGTGAGTTAGACTCATTGAGATCAATAAGACTTACTTCTCAGAGTAAACATTCTTAGAATTGCACTGTCTATCTTTCTTTTTATTTGCAAAAACAATTGTTTCAGGGTGATCCCAGTTATTTTACCTCTTGCATACAAATGTCTGGTTCATTTTGCCATGATTATTGTTCTTGGCTTTCTCTTTAATGCCAGATCAAGGTTGCTGCTACTAAGTACCTCCACAGTGAATCTCTAATACTACTGGTGGATATGATATCTGATGGCCCAAGACTTGCAGTGCTCTTTGAGCATTATAGGAAGCTGAGGAAGGGTAGGTGGCAGACCAAGAGGAGATGCCAACCTTAAATTGGAGTCTTGATGTTCATCAAAGAGGGCTTATTACACTGTTGCTACCAGTAATCTGGGGTTGCCGATTGGCCACACCACCACGGAAGTACAAGTGGGTATGACCTAATCAAAGGCTTAAACCACTTTGCTTCAGATTTGTCTTATGTGGGTCATTTTACTATACTTAGGCCCCGGTCACACGGCA
>NW_015230150.1:0-774 GCF_001447785.1 Gekko japonicus | reverse complement strand
GGGAATTCGTTCCAAAGGATTTATTGTATCAGCCATAGGCCATAACAAAATTGCAAAACATTCAAATAGATCAGCAAAATATTAAAAAATAAAGAACTAAAACCTAAAATCACATACCTAAAATGAGAATGGGTTAAAATAGCCTACGTATTAAAAGAATGGCCCTCTTTGTTGCAAACTTTTTAGGTGCCCCTTTGGGCAAGTGAGCCCCTTTCAGCCTTGGCTCCCCATGTGGAAGTGGGTCTAACCATATTGGCCTGCCTTCCAGATCTGAAGCACTTTCAATACTGTTTTCCTCTTTGTTTAAAAACACAAACAACAACAACAAAAACACCCTAACATCATTCATGAAAAATGATTATGGTAACTACTCCCTCTCTCAGTGAAGACACAAGATCACCAGTATTTGGGTTTCTCTGGGTTTTATTAAATTGGTGTAAATTGCTTTTCTGTCTCATCATACTATTCAGCCAACTGCTAAGTGTCGATCGCAACTGAATGCCGCATTTGCAACAGCTTCACACTGGCTGCAAACATGGTCAGCTTTCTCTGTAGTCCTATTCATCCTCGCCTGTACATTGGCAGTGCCAAGGAAGGCCAAGTCTCATCCCTTCTGCAATCTCCCACCCATTCCATCGCACTTTGCTGACCCACACTATGAGCACCCCTCCATCACCATGCCACTTTGGGGGGTTCATCCTCAGAAACCTCAATGTTTCTCCCAGTTATCCCACTCTGCAGTTTTCCTCTCTCTCCCCCTCCAGTTATCAAGTG
>NW_015230149.1:0-774 GCF_001447785.1 Gekko japonicus | reverse complement strand
TTTGCAACACAGTTGAAAGTTCCAGCCCATGGGTGGAAAACCACTGCATTAGAGTCGAGCCATCTGGAGCTCTCTGCAAAGGACTGCAGTCCTCTGCTCAGTTCAACATTTATAAATCTGGGCAAAAATCCTTTTTATATTGATAAATGGTGTGTAGAAATGCATCCAGTTAGGCCAGTGCTGCAGATATTGGAAGCCTGTGGACTGCACCAATATTGCAAAGGCAGGCAGAGCAAGTATTCCAAAGCCTGAAATTGCTTCGCAGACATCTGCCACTTCTGTGAGAGAAGGTGTGAGGTCATGAGCCTTCTGATACTTTCTGAATGCCAACATTCAAATGAAAACACCATGACCACGTAAAAAGAAATAGGAGAAGTCCATACCCCAGGAGAATTGTAAAAATGCTAGGCTTCTCCTTAGAGAAAGCTGATCGTCACTTTGTGAATGTACCTTTGAGATCATGTACTCAAAGGAACATGAAAACTGGATTGCAGGGAGAAGACAAGTTAGAGCTCAGGGCTTCAGTAATTTCCCTACTCCCAGCTTCTTATACAAGGGAAAAGACCCCTTAGAAGTATTGGATGGGTCCTTTAGCTTTGCAGAGGGTTAGTAGTGCCCTGCCCTCCCCATGCAGATCCTAAAATCCAGAGTTATATTGCTGTCATACATACTCTGATGTATGCCAAAACTATATTCTTAATTTCAAAAGGATCTGAGAAGTTCAAGTCTGTCTAGGGGGCCAACTCTCTCTCCAGCCTTAGATGTGCAAGTGTA
>NW_015230148.1:0-774 GCF_001447785.1 Gekko japonicus | reverse complement strand
GATTTTTCGCCCCCTAAACATTAGGGAGGTATTTTTCCTTGCCTCTCTAAGTAAGCGTTCACGAAATGCTGCATGCACAAACTGCACTAGGATATCCCGAGGCCGATTTTGACGCGCCATTGCTATCTGGCCCAGCCTTTGTGCCTTTGCAATTGCTGGCTTGTAACCTTCCTCGAGATTCATTGCTGTACTTAGCCAGTCAGAAATAAATGACGCTAAATCAGTCGCATCTCTTTCCGCCCCCTCCTCCATCCCACGTAATTTGACATTAAATTGTCTCCATTTATTTTCAAGAGTAGAAAGTTTAGCTTGCATCAAGTTTTCAGAACGTTTTAAAGCTTTAATGTCTACTTGTAGACCTTCCGTTACCTCTAACGCCGATTCCGCCGCTTTACAAGCCGCACCAAGACCTTCAGTCAGTTCGTCCAGTTTATTTTGAACTGGCTGTAAAAGCTCAGCCATAGATTCCCGAAAAAATCTCTGGATGTCTTCTTTGAGGTCTATCAAATCTCGTTTTAGAAGAAGTTCTTCCTGGCGATCCGGAGAACCGTTTACGTCCGCCATTTTAGCTCTCGTCTCGGGCGTCGTCGTCGGAGCTGATTCCTTCTGGAAAAAGGAAGCTACAGAGGTGGAATTTTTCTTCGCCTGTTTTCCTTTGCTTCCTCTCGGATTTCCCATTACTTTGGAGTAGTTTTTCCTTTATTTTATTGACTTTAGTAGCCAGGGGGAGAGGATTGACTTGGAGCGGCTATATCATGCGACCGCCATAGTGCG
>NW_015230147.1:0-774 GCF_001447785.1 Gekko japonicus | reverse complement strand
TCCTCCTCCTCCTTCTTCGTCGTCTTCTTAGATTATCTATCAGATGATATGGAAGAATATTAGGACTCAAATGCGAGACCTAATTCACCTGGACTTCACATGCTTTGGGGGCCTGTGCCCCTTTCTCATGGAGGCGGCCAGAGAGGGGCTTTAGGAACCAGGCCCGTTTCCGACACAGCATCCCCGCGGCCATTTGGAACAGCTGGGGTCATCCATATTTAATTGCCGGCGCTTATAGCCGGGGCCATCGATTTCCACCCCTGCCCCATTCCCTTGTTCAGCATTACGGACCCTTGTACACATTAGGTGGCCCACCTCTGTGCCAAATGTCACCGTGTCAATCAAAAGGGAAAGCGGGGCGGGGGGGGGGAGAGGAACCGGGTGCGCGGGAGCAGTTACAGTCGGAAGCAAGATTAAAACACAGCTCAGTAAATCAGGTTATCGATTCCCCCCCCCCCCGCTGGCTGCTGTACCTTCGCGCAAAAGCCACGGACGGGCGGTCGAGACAGGAATACTAAATCTGAGGCCGACGTGGATACAGTTGTTAACACAGAAATGGCCTGGAAACAGCGGAAGGTTCTACTTATTGCTAAGTGTAACGCACGTCGGGGTATCGATCCAGACCTTTCCGTTTCAGGGATGCTCGGACACGCTCATGCGCAGGCAGACGATGCGCCTTCATGGGTCCCCGGGAACTGGGGGGTCGCTGCATATCAGGGGAGCTGTCTAGTTTTATGGCGCACCTCCTCCCAGAGGGAGGTGGGTTCCAAGTTG
>NW_015230146.1:0-774 GCF_001447785.1 Gekko japonicus | reverse complement strand
AGTAGAAATATATCTACAGTTTCAAAATTGCAAGCATTAAAACTTCAAGATCAGTGATAAAAGTTCCAGCTAAACTTTAACACTCCTGGGAGATAAAACACCAATTCGACATTTTTAAACGCCATCCAGAATAAATGAGTCTTCATATTTCTTTGGAAGGCCTACCAAGAACAACATATTTTAGGGGAGGAAAGTTCCATGGTCTAGGACTGGCATCTGATGCCCTCCCCTGGGTTCCTCGCTAAGCAAACATTTAGGGGACCTGGTTCCCTCAAGGCCCCGGCTGTTTCAAATGGTCTTTCCAGATTCTGTGGATCCAAGCCAATTAGGGCTGTAGAGGCCATAGCCAGCACCTTGCATTAGACCTTAAAACAAATGGGAACAAACTCATCTTTCCCAACCATGAAAGGTAATCTGGGATGCAATTCATGTAATTTATTTATGATTATGTTTATTTTGCTGTGCTCTTCAGCCTTTTAGCATCAACTTTCAGACACAAACGAACATGCATATATTGAACCCAATTTAATTAAATTTAATGATTTTAATTACAACAGATGAAATAGTTATGGTCAGTTACTCACCATGAGTAGAGATTTAAGAAGTAGGACAAAAAACCCTCTTACTCAAGACAAATTGCACATCTCCTGTTACATTGATAGAGCATAGAATTCAAACCGAATACTTAATCACATCTGAAACTGCTATCCGTAATACTGGATGACGAGTTTGATTGGCATAAAACAATAGTGGGACTTAATATTGTCTGGTGGC
>NW_015230145.1:0-774 GCF_001447785.1 Gekko japonicus | reverse complement strand
GATCTTGTTGGTCTTCGCGGTGTTGCTGGACTTGAATCTTGCTTTTCTACGACAGACCAGCACGGCTGCCCACCCGATGGCGGCTTTGACTCCAGCGTCATGTGGGCAGTACAGATGCTATCTAGCCTGACCTGTTGAGCTCACTGGTGTCTTAGGCTTCATACAGCTATATTTCCCCTTGCTCCTTTAATCTATTCTCCCACCCCCAATTAACATATCTGTTTTTTCAAAAGTGTGTTCCCGGTCATTATCTGTAACAATCACATTCTTAAGCGTTGGTTTAGCGCTGATGTCAGAGGAAGGCTGGGAGGTTAAAATGGCCTGGAACAAGATACGCGGAGTGGCCCCTTCTGTGCTAGATGCCAGTGTTGCAGGGCCACTGAACTCCGCAGTGCATTGGCTAACTCGTTGCCTCCTCCCACACACTGGCAGTACTGCCAGAGGAAGGAGTTGTTTATCTTTGCTGCTGATGTGTCCTGAGAGAAAATGTCCCTGAGGCACTGTTAGAGCTGCTGGGCCTTGGCTCTTCTTGCTCCTGGCCAGTGTTGGTCCTTTTGGGAAGCAGCCCACCAGGGAATTTCTCTTTAAGTTAAATGGTCAGTCTGCCCGTGACTGATCCCATATTCAGTGCTGATGAAGAGAACTGCAGATAATAGAGCAAGGAAAAGTGTAGCTGCATGAAGCTTAAGTTGTAAATGAACACAGTATGTCAGACTGTACAATGTTGTACCACTCCCATGGTGCAGACACTAAGGTGAGTTCTCACCTTATCAC
>NW_015230144.1:0-774 GCF_001447785.1 Gekko japonicus | reverse complement strand
CCCCCCCCCCCCCGGTGGCTTTTTCAAGAATGCCTTGTCTCACTGTGTTGCAGGCCCAGTCAAGATCAGGCCCTCGTGGCAATTTTAAATCTCCTTGTTAAGCATTAAAATAGTGGTGGTGTCCCTGGGTTGGACCGAGGGATAGTGTCATATCCAATCTGACCCTCAGGGAGCAGGGAAATATTTTTCCTCTGCTTGAAACACTGGAGAGCTATTTCCCTTCAGAACAGAAAACAGTATGTTAGGTGGTTCAATGGTCTGGCTTTCAAGTAGCTTCCTGTGTTGATAAGTAACTACCCAAACTGTGGCACCAAAAAGCAGCCACCATTAGTTCATGAGCAGTAACGACAGCTGGATGTGTGTGGGAGCAATCACCTGACTGACCAATGTTGGGTGTTAATGACATGCATGATTCCAGACAGCAAGACACGTTACACAGCCACCCATAGACATGGTTGTCCTTTCCGCGTGTTTTTGCTTCCTGTTTGTGCATATGATTAACATTTGACGTTCCCATCTCCCATTACATTCTGAACTGATTCACTCACTTGACACAATCTGCAGACAAAATAAATCATATAAATTGGTCACCCATGTGTGTGCTCGACAGCTTTGGATATGAATTGGCTAAATGTACTGGATCTGATCCAATGTCAAGAGATATGGGTGTGTGTGTTTGTAACTTTCACATTGGGATACCTATTTTTAGGGAGTGCTTGGCACACATTCCAGTGTTAACACGAATGCTTCCAAGAGGAGAAAAAGTGAGGCAAT
>NW_015230143.1:0-774 GCF_001447785.1 Gekko japonicus | reverse complement strand
CTAGAAGAGACAACATATGCATTTCCCTGTTCCCAGCTTAACTGGAAAAGTGGCACTCTACCCAAGTCAGCAACGAAAGTAGCATATTTCTTCTCCCCAAGCCTTTCAGCACAACTGAGATCCCCACAACTTCAAGTTGTTAAGATGGAAAAATGCCCCAATGAAGCTCCATATGGAGGCGCGTTGAACAGATTGGGCAATATTCCCTGGCTGCTGGAAACCATGACTAATAAGCTACTGGGAAGGTTCCAAAACTGACTTGCTTCCCCCCCTTGGAACAGAGGCATCAGTTGTTAATATGGAAAACCTGAACGTACAGCCATCATGCTTATTTTCTGATTCATTCTTTTTTGGCACAAAAACGTTCTCTTCGCTTATCAGGGGAGGGGAGAGGGATCACGGGAGAGGAGACGCTGCATATATGTTTTATTTTCAGAAATGGCAGACATGTTCGGTGTGGGTTTCTGTTAAAAAATTCAGCTGCCTTTTTAATATTCTGGTCGATAACAGGAGAAGATGAACTTTTATACCCAGACACAGTGAATTGTGAGATAATTTACCGAAAGCACATAAGAGAAACACTCAGCCTTTGCAACCGATCCTGACGACATTCCAGGAGAAACAGTAATTTTATCTGAAATGAAGGTGATGCTATAATTCCCCGCCCTCCTCCCACCAAGCCTCTGTTTGGCAGCTTTCCATTTAGAAGAAGGGAAGGTGAAACCGAAGTATGCCTTATTGGGGATTTTTAATTTGAATGCAAATGGGTTAATA
>NW_015230142.1:0-774 GCF_001447785.1 Gekko japonicus | reverse complement strand
TCCAGCAGATTTGGCTGTGAGTTTGCTGAAGCTGTCTGTATTTTTAACTCTGAATCCTTTTAAATTGGCAAATTATGTATTTTAATTTTGTTAATCAGATTATGATTTATGTCTTTGTAATTTAGTTGTCATGCCTGCATGTTCTATTCTGAAAAAAATACCTACTCTCCTTCTTTATGACTTTGTATTCAGGATCGCACTTTCAATTAACTGCAGATTTATAAATAATACAGACGTAATTAATGCATTATTAACAGATGTTTCTACAATGGCTAATCAGTTGTTCTCAATAGATGTCTTAAAACAGTAGCAAATAGCAAGCTCAAAAACCTTTGGTGTACTTATTTTGCACTTTGGGTTACATTTGTAAGAATTACAATATGAATTTTGATATTCTTTACAGCCAAGAACAAAACGGCAAACAACTGCTACAAAATCTAGACCCCAGGCCTTGTCTGAAGGTAGTTCATGTTAGCTTGTAAGAAGCAGATAATGACTACTGCTAAAATGCCTGGTAGAGGCAAAGGCAGTGATAGTAGCTTTTCCAGCTATATCAGCTACATTATTTAAGATATTTTTAGCCTGTCTTTTTCCTTGGAACTGAAAGCAGCTCAGTAGAAAGCGAGTAAGTTAGGCTTATCTCTTGGGATGTACAGATGTGTCAATTTTCAGGAGACTTGGGGAGAGGGTTAATGTTGAAGAAGCCCTATTTTGACCCTTTTTGGCCCTTTTCCCAAAAATCAGTGATCAGCTGTTCTGCTGAATTTTAGACAA
>NW_015230141.1:0-774 GCF_001447785.1 Gekko japonicus | reverse complement strand
GTTAGAGCTTGATGCTGCACTCATCAGAGTGGACTTCGAGACAGTTTTAGGGTGCTTGTGCTTCACCTTAGTATGACTATTTGACTCCTTCTTTTTCTTGGATGCCGGTGTCGAGGACACTGATGAAGTGGTCAGTGTGGGCGGCTTCACTGCCAAAGTCCCAGCAATGGGGGAGGCGGTGCCCAAAGATTCCGATGCTCGGGACTGATTTTTCGGTGTTAATCAATGCTGATCCATCAGTGTCAATCGAGGTTGATCATCCGATGCCGACTTCATGGGTACCTCAGTCGGTGTAGAAGTCATCACCCCGGGTCACAAAGCTGATTCCAAAAGAGCTGCTTGAAGTCTGGCCGCTCTGTTTTTCCGTGTCTGAGTCAAAAAATTGGTACAGTGGACACAGATGTCAGTCCTATGCACCTCACCCAGACAGAGCAAGCACAAGGAGTGGCCGTCGGGCGGTGCAAGCTTGGACCCGCACTGGGTACAGTGCTTGAAAACCCCCCACCGCTTTGCCATAGAAGGGGGGCAAAGCGGTAGAAGAAAAGGGGGGGGTCCGACCTAAGTCAGTAAGAAAAAATAAACAAAAGTAACTTTTTTTAAAGAAGCAGAAGGAAAATGAAGAGAAAGGTGAGCAGAAGAAAACAACAACAACAAAAGGACTACAGGAAAGGAAAAACTGTCCCTAACAAGAAAGTTACCGAACCAAAGCAGATCGAGTGACACTGGGGCTCCGCCCACTGGGCATGCATGGCTGGAGTTCCTGCGCATGCTTGG
>NW_015230140.1:0-774 GCF_001447785.1 Gekko japonicus | reverse complement strand
TGCTAAATAGGAAGAAGTTGCTTTTTGAAGGAAAGTTGGCTAAGTTTTGTAATTCTTGAATTAGATTTTTGTCCTGTATCGGCTTTAGAGATGACCCTGGAGGATAATGAATGATGGCAGGTACCACTCAGTCCCAGAGGAATGTCCAGTGCCAGTGATGCCAGTGTGGTACTTGCCAGTGGGCTATTTCAGTTTCATTTCCCCAAAGCAAAGAACCATGTAGATTTCCACCTAGAACTTAAATTAACTGTAGAAAAGAGTGGTGTTCTTAACTATGCAGGCATGGAGGTGCTTTAAATACAAGAGTATCCTGTCTCTTGGATTGACTGCTTCCCTTTTTGCTTGGGAGATTCTTTGAATCAATCACATGTACAAGTTCTGGAAATACTGAAGCCATGGGAAAACTTGTTGAAAAAATTAAGACGTGCAATACTTTACCAAATGTAAATGTATTACATTGAACAGCATGACGTATGGCTTGGCATAAAATTGTACTATATGGCATATTTTTGGGGGGAAATAAAAATATAAATGCCTTGGTTTTCTACTTGGAAATGTGAATATACCTACTATTAAAAGAGAACTGTAAACTCCTGCATCCCATGGTACCCTTGCCCATATGTATTTAGTATAAGCCAAATGAAAGAATGAAAAAATAAAATTCTGAAACATTCTATCGGCACAGTTATTGTTGGGGTTCAGTGGAATGTATCATGTATTTTCTGCCCTGACCCCAGCCTGATGAAACATGCTCCCGCGTGAGATCAGGGCCCT
>NW_015230139.1:0-774 GCF_001447785.1 Gekko japonicus | reverse complement strand
TTTCCTTTTCCCCAGCTTGGGGGGGGGGGGTCTCCCCTTTCCTTTGCTCTCAATTGCCGGGACACAGAACGTAGGGTAGCCCTCGAGACAGACTTTCTTCATGGCACGTTTCTTGTAGGCCAATTATATGGGAAGTGACAAGTAGTTCTTTGAACCCTTGTTGACTAATTCTAGAGATACCCATCCTTCTGTGTTCCAGGGGCAGCACTGATCCAGTGACGCATATCTGCTTTCTGATATATATTTCAACGGAAGATGGAATATATGTTCTTGTAGCCACTCTGTTCATGTATGTTTAATTCGACTGGTCTGGGATTGTAATAAATGATTTAACTGAGTGAAATCAAACATACCGAGGTCCTCCAAAGTCACTGCTTCTCTTTCTGTTTCTCCCCCGTCCTACAGACAGAACTGAACCACCCAAGACTCAGGCAGAAGCGCCGCAGGAGTTCTATGCAATTCCTTTCATCGGCAGCACTCAGATTCACTTTCATTCATCCGCTCAAGCCGAGCCTCAGAGGACTGTTGCCAGAGACACATCGAATCAATTCTGTTGGCCAACTAGAGCTGTAGGAGTCTCATAAACAAGCTGTAATCTCATCCTAAGCGGGTCTGGAAAGAGATACTCGCGTCCTACAGTGTGCCGCAAAATTAGGGTTCGCAATTAAAGGAAAGGAAAGGCACAAACGAGGAGGCCGCTCACGTCGGAGAGAAGCAAAATTCAGCTGCTCGGTTTTGTACCCTGCAAATTGAATCCTGCTGCATGGAAAACAG
>NW_015230138.1:0-774 GCF_001447785.1 Gekko japonicus | reverse complement strand
TATAAATGGTTCTAACGTTGTCATTTATCTTTTTTGTTTTGTAATTCCTTTGGAGGAATCTGAGGGACAAAACCAAATGGCTTAAAGAAATAAATTCCCATTTTGCTTTACGTGTGTTCTGACTTTCCTTGACCATGACAGGAAAATGACCAAGCCCTGACGTGTACAAGCTGCGATTCAGTCCAAAGACTGAGTTTCAGTGGAAGTTCATGTTTGTTTGAGACTTGTAGACTTGTAGAACTGGAGGGAGGGCGGGGAGCAGTGCTTACAGCTGGGCTCGTTAGGGGCATCTGTGTAACAAACTGAAATGGCAGAGCTCAGGCTTGGACATGCCATTTGGCTCAATGGGTGGTGGTGGTGTATAATGCAGAAGGAACAAGAACTTGCGGTTCTGGTTATCCCTGCTTCCCAACTAAATTAAAGATCATGTACTATAGTATTTTTTAAAAAAACAAGAAGGTGTTCCAGCAGTGGAGAATTTCAGTAGGAGAGGATTTATTTGACCCTTTCTTCTTTGTGTGTTCAAAATTCCTTCCCTCCCTCCCCCTGCAAAAGAATTCTGCTTTCCCTGTAAGTTTGTCCACTGGTGGAAAAAGCAGCTGAGAAAAGGTATTAAGCAATCCCTTGTCCTAGCTGCTTTTTTCTTCTCTTGATCCACAGCCTGTTTCTTGTTTTTGTTTTTTTTAATGTTAGGTGGCATCTAGTTTAACCCACAGTAATGTCAGAAATTGAAATTTTATATCTCCACCTTATGACCACATGTCCAGACTTGGT
>NW_015230137.1:0-774 GCF_001447785.1 Gekko japonicus | reverse complement strand
AATCCTAAAACCTTCACATTCAAAGCTTGTGCTCTGCTACTGAGCTGTGGCCCTGCTCTCAAAAAGCACACCACACAAAGCAAAGCGGACCTGTGAGCTTTGGAAGAGCCTATCTAATTTCTGTGGGTATCAATTTATATCCCTTTAAAAAAAAAAAAGGAAACAGGACAAAACCGGGACAGGGTGGAACTTACCTTTTTGACCTCATATTTAATGGCCAGCTTGATTCTGCTCAGACTTGGGCGGTGGGGCTCAGGCCATGCTTGAATATTCACATCTCCATTCAGAATTGCCTCCACTTCTTCAGTGTCCCTGCAGAGATCCAGCACACCCACCACAAAGTCCTTGCATTGCATAGATAACTTCCTATAATCATTCTAATGGAACAGAGAGAAACAAATATTGTTTTAGCATTGTATCATGACATGACTTGATTTCACATCTAACATCTGAAGGGCCTGTGTCAAAACAGCTATTTACAAATTTGAAAAGACCAGGATTAATATGGGCAATGTATGAATGAACTCTGCCAACCTTTTTTTCCTGACTGGGCTGCTGCGACTTTAACAGCAGTTTGACAAACAGAATCTTACCATAAGAAATTTCCCTCCGTTATTCTATCTCCGCTTCATATGATACAGAACTTCATATACTGGGCTGCTAGTCACATAGCTATTAAAAATGGAGTTCTCTCTTTTAAAGTGACAACCCTAAAATGTTATTAAAATCAAACCACAAAATGCATAATCTAAACATGCATATTGCCTCTTATAG
>NW_015230136.1:0-774 GCF_001447785.1 Gekko japonicus | reverse complement strand
TGATCTATGCTTATGGAATATCCCAGTAATGGATGTTCACCTTGCCTCATCAAACATTCACACTTTGCCATTTTCTCTCTCTTAGTCTGAAATGTAGCTCTCAGGCCACACAGTGTTAAATCTATCCCTTCATTTAAAGCATCAGGAACAAGAGCCCTTATTTAAAATCTGTACCACAGAACTAATTAAATTATGCCATAATACTCAGTTGTCACATTAGGCAACGCATTTCAGAAATTCCTGCATTTTTCACAGCTAATTTGCTTCTCCAATTTCACAGAGGATTCAAGTAGTACTGCTGCTTCAATTGTTCATTGCAAGCACTGGGGAATAAAACCCTAAAAGGATTGCCTTCACAGCACTTCAAGGAGAGTCAGAAAATTGCTCCACAATAATGCGCTTCCATCTGAGCTGTTAGGCTGGCTACAAATGCACTACACTGGGTATAGTATTTCCTAACAATCCATTCTCACATATTTCAGAAGATTCTGAGAGAAGGGAGAGAGCTCCAAAGGTCTCCAGTATCAACTGAAGCAGAATGCTTTATTCACAGTGTGATTCCTGTGCATCACAACAGCAAACACAAAACAAAGAAATCTGAAATGGAACCCAAAGTCATAGATTGTTTGCTTTTACTCATGTACTTTTCAACTGGATGCCAAAATTGTAGCATCCTAAACTTTCATACTTACTGACAACTTAAATTACGGGCTCAAAGAGTGAGGCTGTAGAGTCAGGTCACTATTAGGGATGAGCACAAACCAGCTCACAAAC
>NW_015230135.1:0-774 GCF_001447785.1 Gekko japonicus | reverse complement strand
ATAAGTTAGTTTGTTTTGCTAGCTTTATGTTTAAATCAGGTTTTTTAAGGTGAGAAATAAGGTATGGTCTTGTTGGGGACTCTAAAAAAAGCTCTCTTCATTTTCTATCTGTGGAAATAAGCAGGTAAAAAACTATGGGTAAAAAAATTAAAATGGTCATGCAATGTATGGGGCTATAGTAGGTAGGGGAGGCAGGAAAACCTCATTCTATGAGTGGGACGTCACTTGTGTTTCTCTGAATCCCATCTCTGGAGAGGGGGGGAATCAAGGTGGAGGTAATCTCAAGTCACATAAACTGTTGTTTTCCCAGTTTCCATGTCACCACTTCCAGTCTTTACTGCTTTGCTGCTTTATGATTTTTTGAAAAGCGGAATTCAACAGATTCATGTTCCACCTCCTATTCAAGCTATTTAAGCATATATTCACAATAAAATAATATATATTAATAGTTGTTTTCATTTAGATGGTATTTCTAAATGCATGTTAAAAGCAAATGCATTAGGATGTTTTATAATGTCACGTTTATGGCACTTACTCATCTATTGCTTGCAGATGTTAAACTACTGGATTTCTGCAAAGTTTAATCTGAGCTATTTAGCAGTCTAGATTTCTCTAAGTACCAAATGTCTTATAAACATCTCTGCCTTGATGTAGCAGCTCAAGCTCCATAAAATTTATTACGATGAAAAACCAAGGCAGCCATGTAGTGGAGAGCAGGCTATTTAACTTCCAGTGGGGATGAGCTACAAACTTTGTCAAATAATGGCCCCGGTC
>NW_015230134.1:0-774 GCF_001447785.1 Gekko japonicus | reverse complement strand
ATGAGTTCACACTTGTAAGAACATTAAGGCAAAGCAATAACTAATTTTGTATTGAATACCAGATTTGTACTCTGAATTTCCAAATATTCTTGTATGGTTTCATGTACAGTCACCTGAATAGCAAATTTGTTCTGTTAGAGCCCAAACAGTTCACCATTTTACCACATACTTCATTACTCATCTGTGACTGATATTTGGTAGAATTATCTTTTACATTTGGCAAGCTGATAAAGACAACCAATGAAGAGAATTGTTCCCAGGTTTTTTTTCCCATATTCCAAGAAAGGCTATGCATGGGATCTCTCCCAAAGTGATATGGAAGTTAGTAATAAACTCATCATTGCAAATGAAACTCTGACACATGATTTGACTACTTCCTCTTATTTCCCTCCCCTCATAGTTTCGACTCAACATATTTTTCTCCATTTCCCCCCCAAAACAGGCATATTGGAATTTGACAATTAAATGATAAAATTAATTGTGCTAAACCTAAACAAAAACATGAATGTTGTTTTCCTTAAGTAACAAGATCTGGTGAAAAAAACCAGAAATAAACACATATGAGTAGAAAATGCTTTTTGTGCTGCTTTATCCTAATTAAAATCCAGAATGTTGTTTACTGCATAATGTTTATTTAATTGGGGCTTGTGAGGCACAAGTAACAATTTACTTTTATTGTTCAGTAGTTCCGCTCAGCTTCATTTTGATCACAGGAAAATAACTACTATGTAAACAGTTCAGGGCTCCCTCTAAGCTACCCCCCCCCCCCCCCCC
>NW_015230133.1:0-774 GCF_001447785.1 Gekko japonicus | reverse complement strand
ACAAGGAAAATCTGCCCCCACAGCACCCTCTAACTCTTAATGTGTCGGCAAACACCCCGTCTGGCTGACTATAAAGACAGGGCCTATGTTTTAATCTTTCACTTCACACTTTTCCCCTTGGTATTAGCAAGATTAATTTTATCAGTAAGCTCCCTGTGAAATATTTTTTTATTATTGTTTTAAAATCTTTCCCTTTGCCTTTTCTTCACTAGAGAGGCCCCAAAGCTCTCCAAATCAGTTATTCAAAACAAAAAGTTCTTTTCTGTCTTTTTCCTGTGAGAAGCAAACCCGTACTCAGAAGTCTTGAGCTCCGTCAGAAACGATCACTGAATCACCAGCCGTGCCAAATGCTGAATGTGGATATACATATTTCATAGTTGTCTGTCATTGCTAAATATTTTTGTCATCTCAAATGATACCAGCGGAGAAGATGGATCCCTATGCAGTTGCTAATGGTTTAACGGTTACACTGTCCTGTCAACAGAGCTCTGCTGAAAATAATTTCTCTCGCTGTGTCGATAGATACGCCATGTCATGGCGCTGTTAATGGATGTGGCAAAAAAGGCATTTAATTAGTCATCTCCCCAAACAAACACTGTCAAGTCTAATTTCCCAGCAATAACAATGTTTGGTCCAACCTGGTGAGGCATACCACAAAAGGTATAGGGTAGGTTGTCTGTTTAGTGAGCAAGCAGGAGTGGGAGAGGAAGGAGTGGAATAAAAGACTGCTCGGTATGTTCAGAAAGCAAAATAAAAGTCCAGTGGCATCTTAAA
>NW_015230132.1:0-774 GCF_001447785.1 Gekko japonicus | reverse complement strand
GCAGTTCACCTGCATTTCTGTTTTAAGAAATACTGAATGTTAAAGAGGCTGTGTTTTTATTAATATTCCCTTGCTGGACCAGACCATAATCCACCTCATTTAAAATACTGATCCCAAGAGATATTTTCAGGTACTCGTAGGCTGGACATTAATGTAACAGCATTCTTTAACCCCTCAGCATATGGTATTTAGTGGTATATTGCTTCTGTATATCATTAATTCTGAACCATATAATGTGGCTCAAAAAACCCACACAATGGGACCACACAAGGACACATGTCATTTTTCTACAAACTCTAGGCAACCTCCAGATTTGCAGAAAAATCACAAACATTTAAAAAACTGGGGGGCTCTACAGGAACGCCAAAACCAGAAAAGTGCTGTCTGTATAAACACTGTCACTGTCTGTGAGCACCGATGGTGATGAGATGAGGGCAAAAAACTAGCTGGGTAGGCAAGGGGGAGGATGGTTGAACAGGGCCAGATCAAGAGGGAAGAAGGTGAATGGCAGTAGGGAAAAAATGTAATGAGTAAATTAAACTACCTCACACCATAAAAAAGCCAGGCAGGCAACAAGCTGGCAGCAGGTGGGAGGAAGAAACACCACTACTCTTTCCTTTCTTCTTTATGGGTTGTACCCACCAGGAAGAGAAATCAGACAAACAGGGGATGCTGCTGCTACAATCTCATTATCATTTTCTAAACTCATATACCACATAGGAGAGCAGACAGGCAGTGGTGGTAGCCAGGAAAAGGGGGCAGCATTACTGCTGC
>NW_015230131.1:0-774 GCF_001447785.1 Gekko japonicus | reverse complement strand
CTCTTGATACTAATAGAGTAAGTTATAACAGTAATAGGGTAAGGAGGATATGATGTCCCATGGCCTCAGACCAGGGGATCCTCTTACTTGCTTCAGTAGGAGGTGTCCTCCAAGGTTCTTTCTTGGCCATTTCAGCACAGACAGAAGGATTAAATGTGCAGTTCATTTACCTTTGGCACTATATCACCACCCGAACTCCCCAACCTCAATGTTCTCTCCCTACCAATTTAACTGAGAGCTCTTCCTTCCCTCAGTGTCCTATGTGCTGCTGGTGAAAGTGTCCAAACTCCACAGTCTGGTGGGTCACTTGTAAGTCCCCTCTCTCTCACAACTGTGCTTCTGGGTGTCAACCTTCTGGGTCCCCCGGGTGTCACACACATCCCTCTCCAGTTGCAGGCCCATGTCCGTTCTGTTCTCTAATGGCACTGATGACAGCACGTCTCCTGTTGCCTTTCCAGTGGGCTGTTGGGCGTCTCATCCTTTCTTACATCACCAGTTGCTGCCACCACCATCGCCATGCTCCTGGTAGCCACAGCTTCTCCCAGGCTGCCATCGCCACCATGTCCCCATCCACCTTGGCTGCCCCCTGGTTGCCAGCTGCCTCCTCTGTCTTTGCAGTCCTTGCTGTTGTGGCTTCCTTGAGGCTGGTGCCCACTGCCACTACCTCCTCCATGCTCCAGGCTGCTGCTGCTTCTTGCAAGCCCCTCAGCCTTTTCCTTCCAGCCTTTTAAACTCAGTGGCCAATTGCCTAGGCTCCACCCTCTGCCTGGACCC
>NW_015230130.1:0-774 GCF_001447785.1 Gekko japonicus | reverse complement strand
GTGGGAACCAGTACAGGGTGGAGGGATCTGGGTTTTGATCCCCAGTTGCCCATGAACCTTACGTTGTGCCCTTAAGCCAGTCCTCCTGTCTGATCTGCTTCACAGGGTTGGTTGCGAGAGTAATATGTAAAAACATGCTACTGTCTTTAGTGCACCATATCTAGTGATGTTTTGCTAGCATTAAGTATCCAAAGACTTGTGTCTTTAAAAAAAAAAAAAGCTACTATCAGTATATATTTTTAAGATGAAACCTTTTGCTTCCCAACTCTATCCCTGGCACGATGAGTTACAAAACCAGAGCCACGTATCCCACCGTGGATTTATGATGTTTGGGCACATGGGTAGGAGAGGTTCATTAGAAAGGACTAAAATGTGGCGCAAAATAAGCAGGGTTTAAATTAATCGGGCGACAATAACAAGAAAGCGGTATTGCTTCAATAAAAGCTAGCATAAAATAACAGATCAGCCGTAATTATGCAGTAAAATCAGCACAAGGTAAGAAAGTCGTGCGCAGCAGCACATAACGAAAAGATGAACTCAATAAACATTGCATTAAAATCTGTAACAAACGGAGCCAGTCAAATAAAACTACAGATCAAAAACAGTCTGGCAGGGTCGCATTCATGAATAACAATAGAGTAGATAGGACAGGGGGTCCCCAGCGTGTGGTCCCTGTGGCCACCAGGGCACCCACCAATCTCTCTTCTGGCGCCTGCGAAGTGTTTCTAAGAAGTGGGCGGGGCCCGAGAGGGCTTTTGCCCAGCAAGGCTTCTG
>NW_015230129.1:0-774 GCF_001447785.1 Gekko japonicus | reverse complement strand
GAGAGTCGGACTCGACTGTGCGATTGAACCACAACAACAACCTAATTTACATGTTACATAATTCATACTGGTGGCAAGAGCCAGTTTTTTTTGGGGGGGGGGATGGCGGTGCAGAATGAAAAGTACTCTGGCCACATGAGAGCAATTAGGAACCTTTGTTCCAGTCCCTTCCTTCCCTCTCAAATCCACGTTTGGCCCCACTCACGCCTGTTTAGAGCATTCGTTCACCTAGCTCGGCGGCATTCATTTTACAAAGTGCACACACCTTCAGAACGGCCAGGGACTCTAAAAGACACAACGGACAGCCGCTCCCCTCTTCCGGACGGGCGGGATGAGGCTGCGAGACTTCAGAAGAGGGGGCGAGATGCCACGCTGGCCTTGAAACATCTCCCTCACCAGCACCCCCTTAGCACACTGGGCAGGAAGCCAACGATGAAAACACAGAACTTGTTATTTCATTTGCCTTAATACAGCAGATCGTTATGCGGCAGAAGGCAAGCTCCAGCCCCTGGGCAAGTGCGGATTCCGCAATTTAACAAAGTAAAAACAATCAAACAAGATTTTTCTGCACAAAGTTCACCCTTCGAAAATCTTCCTGCCTGGACCCCAGGGATCACCAGCTAAAACGATCTCTGCTTTCCATCCCCCCCATCCCCTCTAAGACCCCCCCCCATACCAGAAATAGCTATGCACAGAGGCCTCTCCCTCCTCCCCCAAGGCTCACCTTTCCTGAGACCTCGGAAGTCCTCTTCACTCCCCCCTGAACAGAACCCA
>NW_015230128.1:0-774 GCF_001447785.1 Gekko japonicus | reverse complement strand
GTCGGCCCTGGTGAGTTCTTGGATGGGAGTCCACCAGGGAAGCCTAGCATCTCTACACAGAGGCGGGGTAATGGCAAACCTCCTTTGTTCAACTCTTGCCTTGAAGAACTGTACAGGGGCCCCTAAGTCAGCTGCCGCCTGATGACACTTTCTGCACATAACCAGTCCCGGTCATACCAGGGTGGTTCATTAATCCTTGTTGGCAGGAAGCCAATAGAACCTCAGCCTTGGCCTCCGTTGCAGGATTGCTGCCACTTGCCCTTGAAATAAACTTCATCATTACGGAATGATTTCCCTCTCTCCAATTGCTTTTGTGGGTATCTGATTTTGAAATTAACAAATGTTGATCTTAAATAAAAACTGGCTTTGGTTAACCACTGCTTTAATGACTACTCTGCTGTTCCATTCTCACTAAACACCCTGGGCCCTGATATAATCAACAGAAGTTTTCATTCAAAGACTGCAAAGAGACAAGTTGGATTGTGTCTTTGTTTAACAGGCACCTACTGCTTTTTTGGCATACTTGCAATATAAACCTTCTCTTTGATAAATATCAAGACATTGTCAGCCAGTGATTAGATCATAGGATTTGGCATTGGGAATCCTGGCTTAATTCCAGTCCCTGTCTTTCAATTGTCATGGTTTCTTTTTACTCATCTTTAAAGTACTGCATGAACTGCATACATCCTGCAAACTAAATATTAGAAAATCCAACCTAGACCATTAAAAGTTGAGTAATTAGGCTTAAAATAGAACATTCCAAATAAGTATCTG
>NW_015230127.1:0-775 GCF_001447785.1 Gekko japonicus | reverse complement strand
CACTGAAGCAGACATCCAGGAATATAAAGTATAAATGGTTTCTTCATATGGTGCACACCAGGTGCAACACAGAAATGAGTGGTACTTTTGTACCAGTGTGGCACAAATCTGAGCCATGGAAGGGAAGATGGTGGCCGATGGAGGAAAGTGCACACAAAATTCATGTGTGGATGCTCCAGTGGCAGTGTGAATGTCTCTGCATTTCTGATGATTATGACAGGGGAATAAAGAATTCTCACTGAGCGCATGTAGTCCTTCAGGATAGCCTTTACAGAATACTCTTTTGAGAAATGATAGGGCTGTCAGATGTTTTGAAAGACCCCAATGTTCCACTATGGACATTCTTCTTTTCCTATGACATCTCAAAACTATGGGCAGGGATCAGTTCCCCTATGATCATAGCTGGAGGCCCCATGCTTCTGAGCACTTAAAGCGGCTGCATGGACTGCATTACAAATCCATTTAAGATGATGTATTTGCCACTGGGTTTTAGCCTCTGATCTCTCTGGCAGCTGATTAATCCTTTATGCCATTTGAAAAGCTAGAATCCTGGTCTTTCAGGTGGTATAAAAATGATTTCTCTCATTTTGATTACTGATCACTTGGCATCATGTCATAAATCATGTTGGGGAAAAATGACAGCAATCAGAACACATTTAACGTTTTTCAGACACGGTACAGCATTTTGCAAACCACCACACCAAGGCAGAATGCAAGTTGGTAAGGTGTCTATCATTCTTTGCTGGGATTCTTTAAGGAAGCTTCAAGTGAACTT
>NW_015230126.1:0-775 GCF_001447785.1 Gekko japonicus | reverse complement strand
GACTTTGATGAACTAATGGTCTGATTCAGTATAAGGTGTGTTCATTGATAACATGCCACGGATAGCAAATAAATATTGGTGAGCAGCAGATGAGGTTACTCTGGCCATTTAGAAAAGACTTGAGGATGGAAATGACCTGTTAATCCTTTCTTTTAACTTTTTTAAAAAAATAATTAGGAAAAAAGTGCAACACATAAAAGAGTAGAACATAAAAATACAATACAAAACAAAGATCCTATTTAACAAACTGACATACCTTTTGCATTATTGGTTTCCAAATCAGCTCTGTCTGTTGTGTGTGTTTTCCATTCCTTTAAAACCATCAATTTAATCAGTTGATAGGTCTCTAAACTTTTTTGTGCCCATTCTTAGATTGTTGGAGCTTTTGCCTGTTTCCAGTGCCTCCCAAATACAATTCTAGCAGCTGTGATTAGATGTAAAACAATGGACCATAGATTATTAGGAAACTTTACTACATAGTTGAGCAGAAAAGCCTCAGTTGTAAAGGAAAATCAGATCTGAAACTGGCCTTTGTTTACATCAAGATTGCCAGTTATTTTTAGCTCATATACAGGTGGGTCCACCACATAGGGTAAAAATTAGCTCTGTATGATTTACAATGCCTTTGAATATATGATTTTTGCCCACTCTTTAAAAAAACTTCCGAAACCAAATACTTAAAGTCACTAAAGAAGATAAGGGTTCTCAACCTTATCAAATGCTTCTTTTTTTTACATTCAGAAGAGAAATACCACACTAAGCTTGTTACAGTGTA
>NW_015230125.1:0-775 GCF_001447785.1 Gekko japonicus | reverse complement strand
AAGCTTGTTAGAAAATACTTTTTTAAAAAAGAATTTCAATATTACTATCTGTTTATCTTGCTAAGCAGTATTTCATAATGATGTTACCAGATGCATCAGATAATTACATGATGAACTGTGTTGAAAAATGTAGAGAAATGGATAAATGTGAGCAATTATTTAAGGTTGGGTTTAGTTTGGGTGTATTCCATAACTCAGTTTTCATGGTAATTGGGAAGTGAAGTTTACACTCCTGGTAGTAGTCCAGTCCTTTCAGTCTGACTGGCCACCATATAATATGGAAGTAATGCCCAAGAGTCATTTGATTTTATGTTAACACACCCAAATGAGGAAGTTACAAAAGAAGAAAAAGAAGAGCCAAGACTTTATTTTTATGCTAACACCCAAACAAGGGAGTTACAAGTCCAGAACTGAACTGGATCTGCATCATTCCAATCTGTGAGGGACACGTCAGAACTCAATGACCCAGCCTTTGGAGGCTTAAGAATTAAATACAGAAACTATGTATTGAAGTTCTCAAGTGTCCCCAAGATGTGCTGGGCAGGTGACTCTCCTGCAAACCAGGTAAGTCTAAGAAACGGAATAACAGGCAGGTCCCATGACTGGACCCACACAAGATGACAAAATCGTGCGGTTACACAAATGTTATGCAGATGTTACTGTGCCACTAGATGTTCGCTAAGGATGACTCTCGTCTACTTCATAACGCTCTCAAGTAGTTATCTTCTGGAATCAATGTGCCTGCTTGGCCTGATAGCATATTCAGTTTCACAAC
>NW_015230124.1:0-775 GCF_001447785.1 Gekko japonicus | reverse complement strand
CCACCACCTCCTCCTCTTTCAGGGATCATAATTGTGATCTTTACCCTCTTGGAGGCAGGAAGAAGATAGGTTTGATAAATGGCTCCTAGCTGAAAAAGAAGTAAAAACTCCAAGAGGGAACATGTGCTTGTAAGCCTATGCTAAGTTCTGTGTTCTAATAATAGAAAGGTGAACAACAAGTTTCACAGATGCTGTGCTTGGCTGGTTACAGTGAGTCAATCTTAACCCGTTAATGTGGAGCTGGCTGTCAAAAAATATTCCTTTTTAATACTACTTGGGTGCCCCCTTCTCTGACTCACTACCCCTGAGAAGTGTAGAGAACAAGGCATAAGCTATGTTCATAATTGGCACATTATTTTAGTCAAGCTATCTATGCAATGCTGCCTTAGCTATTGATCCCAGTTTGAAGAGTTTGGCTTTTGTGTTTCCTGTGGCAGTTATGCATAGTAAAAGCCACTTATAGAAATAGTTATTATGAGGCAAATGTTCAGGTGCTTGCAGAGGGAGAAGAGCTATAAAAAGTAGATAATTTCCAGTATGTTCTTGACTCATGTCAGAGCAATATAGTACAAAATCAGTTTGCATTGCTGTTGACTTGGTGACTGCACCTAAATCTTGAGGAGATCGCATCTGGTATATGTAACAGGTTGACTCCTGCCCTAGTAAAGTTGTGTGCAGTGACTTTTGCCTTTCATTTTCTTCTTTAAAAGACTCAGTAGCAGTCATTATCATGATTGGTCATTTGCTGGGGCAGGAAGCCTGTCACAAACTGGAG
>NW_015230123.1:0-775 GCF_001447785.1 Gekko japonicus | reverse complement strand
CTTCTACTGCAGAGCAACACAGCTACCCAATGGAAAACAAGCTTCTTTCAATGAATTTCACCCAATTCCCACTCCTACTACAGTCTTCATCCCACAAAGCTTTTGTGCATGTAGGCCCAAGGATCTGTAGCATAGAGTTTTGGGTGGCCAGAGAGGACCCGTCCTTTCTCTTTCACCAGCACAACAACTGGCTGGATCCCCCTAACGGTCTTGCAATTCTACTTAGGCTTCCACTGGTTACATGAAGTAACCGGTTACATGAAGTAGAGGCATTTGGTCATACACTATGATCCTTCTGTCTGTTTGCTCAGATAACAAGTCCCAATGATTTCAATGGGATTTTCTTCCAAGTAAGTGCATTCAGCTCTGCAGCTTTAGACACTGCACTGTTGTTGTACTGTGTCTAAGGACACCAACATTTCATGCCTCAGCGCTGCTGCGTGGCTATGTTCAAAATTAAGTTCTGTCTCCTCTAACACGCTCACAGGAGTGATTCTCATCGCTTTCCAAAATGTGTTTTGCTCGCCCTCTGCAAGCAGGCACGCTTGGCTTTTCTGTCAACCTCCCGTGTGGTTAACAGGTAAGACCTTCTGCTCTTATGAACAACAGCAGCAAAATTCCAATCTGCATTCACTCTTATTTCCTCCTATCAGACAGACTAATATCCTGTAAATTTCTACTCAGTCGCAGCAACAAAAAGACCACCTGACTGCAAAGGCACCAAGTCCAGGACCATCCCCAGTTTTGAAGTCTGACGGAAATCCACAGATTCTGC
>NW_015230122.1:0-775 GCF_001447785.1 Gekko japonicus | reverse complement strand
CCTTGAAAAGACTTTCAGTAGCATGGGAAATGGCAGCCGTGAAGGGCCGATGGCAGGAAATTATGCAGAAAACTCCCATGGGAACCCCCCCTGCCAGTGTGGATGCCTCTGCATTTGCAACAACAATGAAAACATCAGGGAGCAGCATCCTTGAGTGTGGAAGCAGCTTGAGAGTCTTGGCTTCTTTCCCCCCTTCCAGACTTTATCACTTACAAAACTTGTAGGCTTCATGTGATTATCAGAGCAACACTTCTCTGTATTCAGCAACGTGACAGAAATTTCATAGACCGTAATTATTTAACACCAGAAATGGGAAATGATGATTTGATGCAAGGTCTTTGACTTCTCCTTGGGTGATGGGAAAAGCATGCAGTGAGAGAGGGCAAGCTGTCAGTTCATACATCTGTCATTCCTGGATGGCGTGGATATTTGCAGAGTTCTTCAAGGTCACCCTGTAGATAGGGCAGGCGTAGGAAAGAAGATGACCTTCCTGTACTGCTTTGCCAAACAAATTATCTCCAAAATATAGATTTGTTTAAAAGGCAGGCATAATTTGCCCTTACAAATCACCCACAGCCCAATTCAAATGCTTTACAGTGTCAGCAAAGACATGCTTTGGATGCAGAGCTCTTCCGGCCAGTGCCACAAACCATGACCTTTATGTGAGACTGAAATTGCCCGGCAGCCTTTTGCGTGTTATTGGTGTGAATGTGTTAGATTTTGCTCTTGTGAAACTGAAGGGCAAAGGACTAACAGAAAGGGTGTGTGTATAAAA
>NW_015230121.1:0-775 GCF_001447785.1 Gekko japonicus | reverse complement strand
CCCCCGCCGCGGCTTGGCAGCCCTAGTAAAGAGTGATGAGGATTTGGTACAACAACGTTCTGTACTGTACCAGCATCAACTAGAAACAAAAATTATATGAAGCAGGAAGGCAGTGCACACTGAGCAGAGCAAGCTGGGATCCATCACAGACTGAGCTCCTACTCAATTACATCCCATTCAGATCAATGGTTGTCACTCACTCCTACAGGGAAAAAAGCCAAGTGCAGCATTCAGGGACCACGGTTACAGTGAGAGCAAAGTACTACCGAGAAGGGTCCCACACAGGTTACATGCAGGGTGGCGTTTTTCGTATGCAGCACACTGACTGCACTTCCCGGGGTCGCCTCAATCCACAAGCAACCACACACACACCCAATTCTGCCCAGCACGACGACAGACACTTTGCAAGTATCGTGCATAAAAGCTCATATCCAGAACTCTGTCACATCTTGGCACAGACAAGGAAACAGAACCTGGGATGGGGCTTTGCTGACAGGAAGGGAGGAGCAACTCAGTTACGACCAGGATCAATTCTCAGTGAGTAGGATCCACCCGAAGCTAAAAAGTTGGTTCAGCCCATCCTCTGAAAGCATCCCCGGTTGCATTCCTTTAATTTCTCCCACAGATGTGATTGGGTGCTGGTCTGTCCTATTAACATATAAAGCTACTTTACACTCACAGACGCCATCGGTACATCTACTTTGGAACTACCTCATGTGCTCGGCTCCCGAGTAGAGTCTTTAACTGGACATACTGAGGACTGAACCCGAGCCAT
>NW_015230120.1:0-775 GCF_001447785.1 Gekko japonicus | reverse complement strand
TCTTTTCTCCAAGCTAAAGAGGCCTAAGCTCATTAGCATTGTTCTGTTAAACATAATTAAACACAAATATTGAAATATCAAGTCAGAAGCAGTGATAGCAACTCTCATTAAAATTAATTGATGCTGTGCAAGATCCCTAGTATGCTCTTATGCTGCTGTCATCTTTTTCAATGGGATTTGTGCAGGAGAACTCAACAGAGTTGTGCCATATATGATTCTAAGTAAACTGTCATCTGCTATCTGCAGTGTCAAAAGAAGTGTCTGGAATTGGTCTGAAGAGTGACTCACTCTGTGCAAAATCATGGAATGAATCTACAGGTAAGTGGCAGTCTCTGTGCACTGCGACATCCTTAAGGTTGGCCAGGGCCATCGCTAGCTTTCCTCTCTAGCTGGGACTGCCCTTTTTTCAGTAAGGCTTCAAAGAAATGAATGGAAAGTCATCCAACTCCTTAGAAGTAATGGAAACATCTACTGCTTTCAGGCCACATTCAAGTATCTGTATATATTTCATATATGTTATGTGTGCGAATGGTTATCAAATGCATTTACACTGCATAAGAGTAGTTTTTACCAATTTCAGAAGCTTTTGCCTACTTATAACAAACACCTTCCTAAAACCAATAAGAATGTACTTAAGTTATTCCTTACTCTTTGCCATGCTTTGAGGTATGATAAAGGATAATGTGTTCAGGATCACATAAGCATTCAGTAGGTGACAGGGTCTGAAAATCAATGCTGAGCCAGGGAGAAATCTTGGGCGGGCAGTGTTGGGTGC
>NW_015230119.1:0-775 GCF_001447785.1 Gekko japonicus | reverse complement strand
TCGAAATTTAATAAACAGATATTTTTTTATTTATTTTTTTAAATCTTACTGCAAAGAGCTCCTACCTGGGTTGCTGGCTACAACCAAGTTCTTCGTTGCTGTCCTTTACCAGCTAATTCTCAGGACGTTTGCCCCAGATGGTTCCAAACTCCATGATTTGTGTTTTCAGTCTTGACGCAGCATTCGAGGGGCATTCCTTATTTAGCTTCAAATTTCCCCCCAGATTTGGATTGATCAAAAGGGACCACAACAGAGCCTCTTGCCTTCCTAATACCCTTTTCCGTAAACATAGCATAGCTGGCACAGCCATCAGCTTTCTAACTGTGCCAGCAGCCATGTTAACTGGTTATTACTCCCAAGACTTTTCTGCCCAGTGCCCGTGTCCCCACGTAGCCCCAGATGTGGGGATCTCCCTCACTTTTCCTTTCCTTTCATGGTCGACTTATTTGAGCAAAGGTCTCAAGTCAGGATCTCCCTCGCTACGTTTGTCCGAACTTCTCTATCAGGAACCCAGAACTAACTTTCTTGTGGTAGTCTTAGCCAGCCTTCACTTGGGTCCAGCAGTGGATGAAATTGTTTTCCCCCCCAGCCCATGTAGACTCATATGTAACTTTCATGGCTTCGTTGTTTGCATTGTCTGCAAAATTCAAGCTAAAGTTGTGCTTGGAGCCTAATTTTTCACAACCTGATTAGTGTTTTGGGACCACCCTATTTACTTGCTTCTTATTAATTTTCATCTAATCAGTTCATGTTGTTGTTCTCTCGTGAACCCTTG
>NW_015230118.1:0-775 GCF_001447785.1 Gekko japonicus | reverse complement strand
CCTGCTCCTCTTCCTCCTCCCCCCTCATATGCGACATCGGGCTTTCAGCCCCCGGCACCCCAACCAGCCCTTCAAGCGACGCCACAGCAGGACCGGATGTATGGGGCCCCCCCAAATAAATTGGATCCCCTGCGCTGGCATGCATGGATGCGCTTGAAGGACAGGGGCCACGATATGACATACTTTCATGAGAAGCCAGACGGGATCCTCTTCCAGGCTCTCGCCAAGGAGGAGAGATCAGACGGCTACCAGAATGCTCCCATTGCTTCGAGCTACCCCACGGGGAACAATCCCTTTGAGGAGTCGCTCGGCTACACAGCATAGGGAAGCCCGGGGTGTAAAGGTCTCCCTCAGGGGGTCGTGGCCAAATTTCGGCCTGACCGATGGGGGAGGCCCACCGTTAGTGCAGGGATCGGAGCCCCAGGGAATACAACCCCTGCTACTTTACTCGTGGACACTGGCGCTGCCGCCAACATTTTAAAGCCTCATCTGGTAAAGAGAGGCGAGCCCACCGGGAAGCACATCTCACTCTCTGGTTTTGCTGGGGGCAGTCAAAATGCACCTATTTGGAGAAACATTCCCCTCTCAGTTGGGAGGATCTCCACTCAGGTCACTGCCTGCGCAAGCCAGGGAGAGGGAGATGGAATCTTGGGCGCGCCCTTCTTCCAGAGGCATGGCCTCACTATTGACATGGCAAACGGCTTCCTGTGGGAAATCCCGGGGGGCCCCAGTGAGATCAATGCGGTGCACCGATGCGCGGCCATCAAAGCGCCCC
>NW_015230117.1:0-775 GCF_001447785.1 Gekko japonicus | reverse complement strand
TCTACGAAATGACCCCTGATTGTACCTATCATATATTGGCTGTCACTGCCCATTTGAAATCCAGAAATATATTCCACAATCAAATTTGAGATGAATGACATCTCAGTTAGGCCATTAGGGTTGCTGGTGTTAATGTAATATAGATATCCTGTTCAATTTATATGTTAACTTTCAATGGCAGTGATTATACATTACTTCAGTAACTGATTCATAACAGCACAAATGTCCAAAATGAATGTCCATCCAGTCATGCTTATTTGGAATAGGAAATTAAATGAACAAAACTAAGGTTTTAGTAATAGTCTCAAAGTGTCTGTTAGGCATGACTCCAGCCTTGGCGATTTCATTTGACAATAGTGTCTTGACTCCAGCTTGAAGCATTAAGAGTCTGGCAGTAACATTAACATTGATTTTACTTATGGACCTAGATAAAGTCCATCACCAAATCTGCATCTCAAACTATTAGAAAGGTACTTACCATCTGCGACCTCTGATCAGCTTAGCTATTTGAAACCATTGTTGAATAATGCTCCTGGGGAATATCTTTAACAACACACTGTTGGTCAATACTTACAGACTTTTAGTCTGTTTATTTGGATTAATTCCAGGCAGTCTCATCCATCAATGCTGAGGCTATAATGAGTGCTATAAAGGCTGGGTCCGTGCAAACCCTGATTGGAGCTTTTGTACATCGTTCAGGAAGATCAGTACAGCAAGTATTCTCAAGCCTGTAGTTATTTTCTGTCCTCATTCAACATGGACATTCCATATCTTC
>NW_015230116.1:0-775 GCF_001447785.1 Gekko japonicus | reverse complement strand
CATGGCATGGATCCAGGTGGCCAGATTGGTGTGGACCCTGCCCTGAGCTCCTAAGAGGAAAGATGGGATATATCTAGTTCATTTCTGGGCATGTCTTCTAGATGCTGCTGCAGTTGGTTTCCAGTTCCTTATTCACCCTTCCTAGTTCCTTATTTGTCAATCCAGTCTCAAAAAAAGAGAATACTTAAAAAGCTCTGCAACCCAAAATAAGCTTTGGGCCATCCCATGTTATACACCCCCCATTCAATGGCCTCTGCCCTCCCTCCAAGGGGCATACACAGCCCTTCCTTACGACTGGCCTAAAGTCACCAAATGAGCTACACGGCAGAGCATTCGAACCCAGCTCTTCCTAGTCCACCATGGTAATTGCTTTCATAAATCCATATACTCCTACACTCAGCCTTCAAAAGCGGGTTCTTAAGGAGCACAAGGGATGTGACAGAAGATGCATCCATGCTCCCTTAGAAGAAGCTGCAGCTTTTTGACACTCCTGAGAGTGACTAATCCAGCTAATGTCTAACAGCAAATAGCCTCCCTTACACAGGCCGTACAGGAAGCCCTCTGACGGTAGATCTGCACTGCACGCTTTATATCGATTTGGCCCACATTCTTGAAAGGATTCTGGGAGTTGTAGTTTGGTGAGTGCTTTCCCCCCCCCGCACTACCAATGCAGGCGATGACAAAGACCTATTAATTTTTTTTTTAATGATCTGTCATTAGGATAAAGTCGCTGAATGGTGATGAGGCGGAGGGGGAGCGATAAAAGTCGTCTCAG
>NW_015230115.1:0-775 GCF_001447785.1 Gekko japonicus | reverse complement strand
AGATTGGGCTAGCCTGGACAATCCAGGTCCGAATGAACTATAATCTACCCTGTCTTTATTATACAAGTACAATGAAGTGTTTGTTGCTGTTCCCCCACTGGATTGGAGTAGCAATGACCACAACACTGGCTATGCAGAAGAGGTTTTTGTTGGCTCCCATGATAACGTCGGCATCAGGCCTAGATGCCTTATGAATTTTCATGATCTCAAATATGCCATGTTTATTGAAATGGAAAATACACATTTCACTCTCTACAAAAGAGAGTTCTGTGCTTCTTCCTTCTCTTGACTTCAAAAGTGTGAGTTTTTCCATGGCAACCCCCACCATGGGTGAGATTTATTGTCTGCTATACCTAAATTTGACCATAGGAAGGACAAGAGTAGCCTGTGGGGTAGATTATTTAACTCCATTTGGGAGCTGAACAGGTCTCCCAGTCCCCTTTGCAAAGCAAGGGGCCTCTTTCACACATTCCAGTCTAAGCCGTCCTATGACTCTGCTCTCAACACTGTCACCTTATTCCTTTGCTGGCTCACATGGCTTCTTCTGAGCTACCTGAGAATGTCAACTCGTCAGTGCTGCCATCTGCAGAATCCCACACCGCACTGATAAAACGAATAAAATGAAATCTGTTCCCCCATAGTGCTGTAACAACATAAGATGAGCACTGCTGTATCTAACCAAAGATTCAGCTTGTCCAGCATTTTGTTTATACATTCAGTCAGTCAGATGCCTCAGGAAGCCTTTTATGTGAAGAAGAGGAGATTGGATTTATAC
>NW_015230114.1:0-775 GCF_001447785.1 Gekko japonicus | reverse complement strand
TTGAACATCTGGGGCTTCTGACTTAAGCATGCAAAAAGGTAAAATCAAAAGATCTGAGGGATTTTATATGAAAACTGATTAGTCTGGAGCATCATAAGGAAATACGTTTTAGGATTTTACATACTACAGTATATGAAGTGCCATTGATTTCAACATAATTTTACAAATCCACTTTGGATAAAGGCCTCAGTGGGAAACCATCCTTGGATGTGAATTTACAGTTACCTTAATGCATTTATTTTGTAGGTTTTAGTACTGTGTCAGGATGTTTGCAGTGGATGTTCCTGTATCTGATAAAATACCCCAAAATGCAAGCAGCAATTCAAGAAGAAATTGGTAATGTTATTCTTGATGAAAGTAAATTAGAAATAAAATTAGTCCTGCATTTCGGAACATTATCTATAATTACATTC
The DNA here is from genome assembly GCF_001447785.1 of Gekko japonicus. NCBI lineage: Eukaryota > Metazoa > Chordata > Lepidosauria > Squamata > Gekkonidae > Gekko > Gekko japonicus. The sequence continues at coordinate 362 of NW_015230114.1, read as the reverse complement.
AAATTGTTTCTTTGCAGATGGAAAGATTGGGCTAAAACCGTCAAGATTTGATGATCGAAAATATTTGCATTACACGGAAGCATTCATCAATGAAGTACTTAGGCACACCTCCTTTATACCATTCACTATTCCTCACTGGTAAGAAGCAGAACTATAGCTAGTTTATGTTTAAGAGAAAGCAGTTTCTGCTAGAGCTACTGCTTTATTAACATTTTATACAGAGTCAGTAGGGTGCTGAGTGAAAAGCCCCTACCAGTAAGGAATATAATCTATTGGATGGGTATATCAAGAAATGGGAGAGAAGCCAGGAACTGTTCGGGTGGGTTAAAGTGGAATTGGCAGTGCAATCCTAAACAGTTACA
>NW_015230113.1:0-775 GCF_001447785.1 Gekko japonicus | reverse complement strand
CACAAGCCCACCAGACCGACTCCACTATCTGCTGGATACCTACTCGTCAGGGGGCGTAGAGCAGCTGCTGCTCCTGTAATGGCAGGGGGTGGGCTAGATGACCCCCGTGGACCCTCCCCAAGTCTGAATTAAATAAACAAACAAACAAACAAGAAATACCTTGGGAATGTAGGAGAATACATCTGACCAGTGGAATGGAACCTGATTCATGATGATCCCTGCCACTGTACCCTCACAACAACGCTGTGAGGTAGGCTAGGCCAGGACACGGCCCAGGGAGTGTCGGGGCTGAGAGGGGAAGGAGCCCCTCCCAGGGGTTCAAGGCTTGCTGGCTGTGAAAAGCCGGAGGGGGGGAAGGGTCGGCCCCCGGCTCAGCAGCCCTCAGAAGGTGCCCCCCAACTGCCTTGGGCTGGATCCAATTCCCCACCAGGGCCAACTTACCCCGTAGGCACGCACGGGGCCTGGGCCCCACTGTACTGTCAGGGGCCCATGGAAATGTCTCCTTTTCAAACCGGGAAGAAAAAAAAAATGAACTTTTAAGGGCCAAAGAAAACGTTCATTTTTTGTTCTCACTTCTGGAAAAAAATGGCATCTTTAGGGCTCACGAGAATGTATTGGATTTTGCCTAAAACGGGGGAAATGTTGCTGCATTTAAAGGTATCTCAGAAATACTTTTGAAGCTTGAGATGGTTCTGGTGGGAGGGGCCCACGGAAGGCGTCAGGCGGCCCCGATCCGCCCCAGTCGTGCTGCGCCCATTCAGACGCCTTTGGGGAG
>NW_015230112.1:0-775 GCF_001447785.1 Gekko japonicus | reverse complement strand
ACACCAAAGTAAGAACCGCAGCAGGGGGAGGTCTCTCTTTTCTGATAAGAAGGGGTATCGGGGCACCAGATTCCACCTGCAATTAATGTAGAGCTGAGCTAGGGTATGAACGGAGGAAGCACCTGCCCTTAATGAGAGCGAGGAGACATTTACGAGAAGCCATCCATTCTCATTGCGAATCTATAGCTCGGAGCCCCCTGGAAGTCGGGGAAGGATACTCCTCTTGGGTCCCATCTCGCACAATTAGATTCATTACGGTGGTTTTATGACTCGTCCTCTGCCACGTTTGGCATGGGCCTCTTTGGGGCGGGACAATGCCATCAGATGGGCTATTGGTCCATTCCTGGAAGGCATTCCCGACGCGGCTATCAATAAATCCTGGCCGGCTGCACATGCTAATGAACCAAACCGGGGGCCATTTTACAGAAAGACCTTTGGAGAGCAGCCCGTGCTTTATCAGGGCGTTTGCCTCGGCACGGAGAAAAGAACACCTAGGGCTAATTAAAATATTACATAATTGTCATGCACCAGAGTCTCTGCTCGCTTCTTATAGTCTTCGGGGCATAATTCAAAGGTATCGACCATGACTTATCAAGCACTAAACAGCTTCGGCTCGGCATATCTTAAAAGAGTACCTCCACCTGTGTCCCACTGCGCCACTTAAAATTGATCAAGAATGTCCTGTTAACAACACCATCTGTGCACCAAGTTTGAACATTAAGAGCCTGCCCTGTAGATCACCCATGCGTTGGCAAAACTCCAAGGGAAGAGATGG
>NW_015230111.1:0-775 GCF_001447785.1 Gekko japonicus | reverse complement strand
AGATAATCAGCTGCTTTAAAGGTTATTGCTGATGAGATACAAATTTTTGAAATTAACCTATAGTTTCTTGTTTATTCATTCATACCCTGCTTTACCATAGGTGGGCAAACGGCAAGCCTCATTTTCAGCTATGGGAGTGAGATTGGAGTGCCAACCTGTCTTCAAATGGCTACATGAGATGCATCCCTTTGTGCGGCATCCCAGTATAAACACACACATTCACCTGGAATCAGCTAGTAAGATCACTGGATGCAGCAGCCTGGCATTTATAGATAGCGTTTAACAGAGCTGTTAAGAGAACAAGGTGCTCATGGCATAGTGGAGAGGACGAAGAAGAATTACGGAGAGGAACTCCGGCTACTGTTCTTTTGGGGGCAGCTCCTGCAGAGACAAAGAAATCAGGAAATGGAAAACGTAAAGCCAAATCCTCAGCAGGCATAAATCAGAGAGATTCTGTGGAGATAACTAGAGCTCTGCTGATTTAACCCATCTGAGCAGTTCTCTTGGAATTACCACTGAAGGCCTCGAGGGGTGCTGAAGAATTGGAACAAGAAAGGAAACGTTTCTTTCCAGTGTGAGCCTTTCACTGCTCATACGTTTTGCAGATTCTTTAATAAGGAGACATTAAGAGTAGCCAGTTACATTGCTTTGAATCAAATGCATCGATGGGCAACTCAGCACACTTCTGTGAGCTCTCAAGACCCTTGTTTGAAGCTAATCAACCAACTAATCAAAGGGTATACTACTAGCCCCTACTGGACTTCTCCCTCTTCAT
>NW_015230110.1:0-775 GCF_001447785.1 Gekko japonicus | reverse complement strand
CACACTTACCATTCAGTGTGGCAGCTTTATTGCTCAGGCTGACATATCTCTTGTACTGACTGCGGATTTTTTTCCCTGACACGTCCCGCCAGTCTTTCCAGGCGTTAAGGAGTTCGTCGTAGTCTCTTGACTGGGCCATGATGTCTGTAAGTTCTAGACGAGGAATAAACACAGGGACAACTCGCACCCAAGACTAGATCTTGTACCTCCATCCTTGGCAGTATCTGGTCACCCCCATTCCCAACCTGGCCCCCTTTCCTGCCGGCAGGCTCACCTGTTACCTCCTTCTCCAGCTCCTGCCGGGATCTGCCTGTGCTCAGACCCATGGCACTCTTCTCCATCCGCGTAGCCCCCTCCCCTCCCTCCCTTCACGTCCTTCCTCAAAGCCTAGGAGTTTCACTAAAATTTCACTAGACACCCTATATTCTAACACGTCCCCTAATGACCTTTTCCTCAGTCCTTCATAAAGCAAAATAAATTGTCCTTCTTCCCCCATACTAAACCTAATTAATGTTCCAATTCATTATCACATGAAGCCAGATTTTATTTAGCTATTCTTCTTTCATGGGTAATTAAGTACTTTCCCGTTATTTGATATTTTGATAATTAACATTTTAGCAGCACCAAACGTTACTAATTAACCTTCTAACACTACCTCTTAAATGGATGGAAAAAAACACTTGGAATATAAAACTAAGAACCACACCCATAATGTCAAACGGTATTTTAGTACCGCCTATCAAGGTCAGCGAGGAGCTGCGGTGGCTCAAGTGGT
>NW_015230109.1:0-776 GCF_001447785.1 Gekko japonicus | reverse complement strand
TCCTGTGCATAACTGAAAGCAAACCAAACTAAAAGGCAGGAAGGGGAGGTTTGCTGGAGGCAGCAACGCCAGGGTGAAGAGGCGAGTCGTTCACAGGCCTTCACGTCCAGCTTGGGCTTGGCTGAGCTCGCACCTCTTGTTGCAGGGAGTTCCGTGACTCTGCACGGCCTCGAAGAAGGGACTGGTGCTGCTTCCGGAAGAGAAGGCAGCTGGGCCCGGAGAGGAAGAAGCAAAGGGCGTCCTTTCTCCGTCGGCGTCCTTCCTTTAGGGCATTCTCCTTCGCTATCTCATATCGAAGCAAGACAGGATTGTGATCGCTGGCCGTTGGCTGAATGTCGCAATACCTGCTCGCTGCTGGGAATGAAAAGGTTAGGCATGAATGTCACGTGTGCCCCAGCGGAGGGGCAGCGGGTTTCAAGCCGTATTCTGCAACGCCCTGGGCTTCCTCAAGAAGCTGCTCCTCCGTTAGAAGACTAGCGAAGGTGGGCAGGATTCTTCGAGGAACAGAGGTTCAGCGCTGATAACCTTCCCTGGCCAAGGGACTGTGGCTTGGAGGCATTGCATACAGAAGGTCCTGCGTTCAGCTTTCACTTCCAGGATCACAGGAAGGGCCTGCATGCCATGGCTCCGTGGCAGAGCATCTGCTTGGCATGCAGAAGGTCCTAGGTTCAATCCCCGGTATCTCCGGTTAAAAGATCTGCCAGTGGGTGATTTTTATTATTATTATTATTATTGAACATGACCTTAATTTATTGCTTTGAGTGCTTTGCTTTTAT
>NW_015230108.1:0-775 GCF_001447785.1 Gekko japonicus | reverse complement strand
ACTAATACAGTTTGCTCAAACAGGATTTTACTGATTGGTGTTTCTGCTGACAGTGTTTCTACTTTTCAACAATTGTCAGGCTTTTGGGTGGCTTTCTTATTCTGTATATACATGTTTGCATAAGCTATTTCATTCTCTGGGAGGGCACCTACTTTTTTTGCAGCTAGAGGTGAAGTTTTACGTATACATACTGGAAGGCAGTCACAAATGTTGGAGTTGGTAGAGGGCGAGCCTCAGGCTCCCTTTGATAGGGGATCTGCCTGCTTTGCAGACTTGGCAAGAGGGACAGAGGCAGAAGGTAGCCATGATATTCCTCCCCTTGCAGCTGATAGGCATGGCAATGGGCCTGCACGGGGGGGGGGGGAGTAAAGACATTATCTGCTTCTGGAAGGCAAGCACTGGGAAGGAGGAGAACAGCTACAGAGGAAAGCTCCTCCCTTCCCATAAAATGTAGGGCCAAATGAGACAAGAAGCAAGCCACAGGTGATCAAGAAACTATCCTACTTCTGGACATTCTCTCTCTCTCTCTCCCTCCCTCCCTCCAACTGATCCTTGAGCATCCCAGGAAAGGAGAAAAACAATTCAATCACACGCCAAAGTTGTCTCGCCTATGTCTATGTGAGAATTTGCATTGTTTCCAAAACAGGGTGCTTTTTCCTATCTGTTTGCAGTTTGGCAGGGAACATTACTTGAGTGAGGGGTTCAATCCCTGAAAATTTCACTTTAATTGGATGCGTGGGGGAGGGCTCAGACCTGGATACATGTTTCTAATTGA
>NW_015230107.1:0-775 GCF_001447785.1 Gekko japonicus | reverse complement strand
GGGGGGGGCAGTGTGAAGGTTCCTCCAACATGATGACATCTATTGTGCATTTAGCACGATGGCCAATCTAATTAGATCTGTTGGTTAAATTAGTATGATGATTAATTAAATTAATGCTGTGGGGAGCCACCCCTCTCCCTCCCCTCCTGTTTGGCCACAGCTCTTTTCCTCGGCGAGCAGTTGCCATGTGGCCTCACCAGGTCTCCCTGCTTCCCACTGAGGCTGAGCAGGACAAAAGGGCAAGAGGCATTCTCTGCATGGAAGACCTGATGAGACCGTGTGGCCAAGCAGGAGGGGAGGGGAAAGGGTGGCTAAGTTGAATGGCCTCACGCTTCCTTCCCCTCCACTGCTGCCTCCTCCTGAGTGCTGGCTAGTGAGGAGGAGGAGGGGAGCTGTGGCAAAGGAGATGTCTGGCCTCCTCTGGCATGGAGCAGGCAGGTGGCACCCACTGCCCTGCCTGCCTGCCTGAAGGCTCGTCTCGCGCAGTGCGGCTACTGCAGCATGAGCTAGCAGGGGCAGACCTGGGGTAGAGGTGGAATTAATTCAGGAGGGGGCATTGCCCCCAGTGCCCCAGCCTAGCTGTGGGCATGGTCCCAGTCTGTGAAAAGTTTTAAAGGTGATAACCAGCACTTTGAATTGGATCTGGAAGAAAATAGGCAACCATCATAGTTGACACAGCACTGGTATTTTGTGTTCCAAGCAGCTAACTCCAGATAGGGTCCACATTGTGCACCAATAGAAGCTTCCAGGACATCTTCAAAGGCAACCCCACATA
>NW_015230106.1:0-775 GCF_001447785.1 Gekko japonicus | reverse complement strand
TCTCAATCACTGCAGCTTAGAATAAATGTGTTTGCAGAACAATGGTATGCAGCAAACCATTTAAGAAGCAAATCTCATTGTTTCTTTAAGACGAGGTAAGGAAAGCAACTTTTGTTAGCGTAGAAGGTGCTAGGTCCAATCTTAAACATGTTTGTTCAGCGTTTGAGAAGATGTGGGTACATACTTCTCTGTTATGAACAGTGCAATCCAGAGCAGAGTTACACCTCTCTAAGCTGTTGCTTATGTGGATGGAGATAGCCAGGGCTTCACTGGTATTGCTCCCCTCCTTTTAGCAGTGCCTGGAAAAACTTGCTGCATTGCCATGTCTTTAAGAGAATGGAGGCAGGGGCAGAACACGAAGTCTGTTGCAAGGAACACATGAAGACTCTCTGTGACCTAAGAAGAGCTGGCTGTTGAGCTGCTGTTGAGTTATGTATAAGGTGGGGTGGGCAGGCATCAAGACCCTGTGGGGAAAAACAAACCAGGATTAATCGAGGGTACCATGTTCTTATGCAGTGCAAAACCATAGTTCAGAGTCTAACTGCAGTTAATAAACCACCTTCAGATCCTGGCTGAGAGCCCTAGTGACTGTGGTTGTGTGGGCACTAATGATTAATTAGCTACAGCTAGTTTCATGAAACCATAGTTTTCATTATGTCTGAACTGAGCCACTCAGTGACATATGCCAGTTGAAGTTTATCTGTGGGAACAATTAGGATTACAGGGACAAGTACAACTCTGTCTTCTTCAAGCAGATTTGTAGGGATGAGTGAAC
>NW_015230105.1:0-775 GCF_001447785.1 Gekko japonicus | reverse complement strand
TTGGTCAGGGCGGCCACAGGTCTCAGCAGCACTGAAAAGGAAGAGGTGCAGATGTGCAGCAGATCTTCCCCTGCTGGCCCAAGTTTCCAAATTCTTTCTTCCAAGCTGTTGGAAGAAGGGGCAACTGAGGAGAGCAGATGGAGTTGCTTTATGGGATCAGCAGACTTATGAGCAGATGACTGGTAGAGTTGCAGAAGCAAATGGTCAGAAAGAGTTCTGTATTTGTTTATTTAAAACATGTATATGCACCCTTCCATCCAGATGGATCCACCAGGATTTGAAGATAAGCAGATTGCTGTATGTGAAAGAGGGTGACCTGAGATGTGATTTTATATAGTTTAGAGACAGATACTTATTTTAATTTTACCTCCAAATTGGGGCCTAAAAACCTATAATTATTGGGTTGGATGGATCCTACAAAACTCTTCTGCTCAAGCATAAGCCAATGATAGAGGCTCTTATGCTGGAACAAAGGTTCCTTTTTACCACAGCAAACTCCATTATTCGCGGAAAAGTTCCACAGGATCTAACACAAAAAAAGAAACAAAGCTGTTTTCTACTATAGGAAATGTTAATAGAAGAGATGTTCTGATCCTCTACATTTAAAAACATTCCTAGACTTTCCTTTACCATCCCGGTGACAAAGAGAAGGAGAGCAAAGCATCCCCTGCAGATCTTAAGGCACAAGATGACTCTCATTTAAATAGCCTGGCCCCAACTCATTTAGGCCTTTAAAAGTCAACATAGGCACTTTTGAACTAAGTCTAGAAATAGT
>NW_015230104.1:0-775 GCF_001447785.1 Gekko japonicus | reverse complement strand
TGTTCTTATGTCGTACACCAAGACGGCTTGAGCACAGAAATATCCTGCTTGAGCATATTTATTGGTAGCCTGGATCGAGGCTTCCAACCCTCCCCCCACACACGACATGGCCTAAATGGCTCTGGTGTGGCTCATTTCCAAAGCGTGGCGTGTGGCAACGAGATCCCAGCCTGAGCTTGTAGAGACATTTCTTACAAATGCAACCATCACATCGACAAAGGAGGGGGGAAAGCCAGGCGCAACTTGGGCATTCTGTGCACATCAGCCACACTCTTAATCAGAGTCACACACAGCTTTAGTGACACCTCAGCCAGGCGCTTCGGAAGCTTATTTGCTGCTGGAAGGCAGCAGCCGCAGCTCCTGGGTTCTGTCTGTCGAATTTTCGTATGTTTGCTGAACATGCTGCGCTAGCGTTTGTTGTCGGCGATTTCGCCTGTGAAATTGAATGCACCGGCTGGGGGAAGGCGGTTCCGGCTCAGAGATGGGCCTCCTCATACCCTGAGGAACTTGACAGGCATGGTTCTCACTGGCCTTTGAACAAGTGGATTAGAACCGGTCTTTAATAATCCTGGCTGGCGGCATGCCCTTGTAATGGCCGACCTCAGCGAGGCCCAGCACCGCCTGGATTAGCCTCTTTGGGAACCGCTTCGGTTAGTTTGGCTTAAAATGGATATCAAGGAGATGTTGCAAAAACCCGGCAGTAATGGAGCAACCACACAAAAGATCCCTTGCTGTTATTCCTGGTAGGGTTGCCAGCTCCAGGTCGGGGAATTCC
>NW_015230103.1:0-775 GCF_001447785.1 Gekko japonicus | reverse complement strand
TCATCCCTACCTCACACTAAAATGACTCCTACGCGGATTAAATAGCCCCTGGCAAATTCGGGTGGCTACCTTGGCGAGGCACTTCCATGGTGGGTTTTCGGGCATCTGATTGCCCAGGCACGCCATGGAAATGCATGAGAAGTGTGTGTGATCATTCCATTCCGTTTTTGGTGCATCCTCCCCCCCCCAACTCCACTCCACTATGCATTTCAGTGCCCCATAGAACACGGCCAGGAGTGCGTGTGCACTTGTCTGCTTCTGGCATACACAGCAGGACTTAGAAGAAAAAGTCCTGGCACAGGTCCATGTTTGCAGTGCTTTAGCGATGTGAATGGCCAACCATGGGCCCACGGCACTATGATGCCAGCTTAGGGGACACTATCTGATCAACGCAAAATGTCCCAAAATCTAGCCAGTTATTTTGAGCTGATATACTGCCATGGCAAACTGCTTGTGTGACCACACCCCTAGTCAGTCGACCAGCAAACAAATTACAAACTATGATAAAACATTTGAATCTAGCAGCAAAGGCTCCCAGTAAAACAGAGGAATGCAACGGGAGTGGGCAGATTACAGATATGAGAAAGACTATTCAGTAAATCTGTATTTTTAGTATAAAATAGACTTAATTTTTTATCATAACAGCAGAGATCCTTAACAAAATAAAATAACGCAAAGGGACTGGGACTGAAGAATCAGAAAAACAGCACAAGCAAACAAAAGCTGTCTTGGGTTCCAAAACAATCGACATAGGTTTGTCCCTTATATAAAACAA
>NW_015230102.1:0-775 GCF_001447785.1 Gekko japonicus | reverse complement strand
GGAAAGAAGAAGCAGAAGACTGTTTGGCCCTTTTACCTCCAAACAGCACATTGGCCGCTGGTGAGGGCCTACCACGTTGCTTCTCAAGGGCCTCCAGCCTTCCCAAAATGGTCGCATTGACTGGGTCTCCTTCCTCATCATCCGAAGAGCCTAGAGGTGCTGGCCTGTGTGTGGGTTTCATAGGAGCTGGCTGTTTGCCCTTGGAAGGGCCCTGACCTTTCTTAGGAGCCAAAAAAAAAGTTGGAAAACCCTCAGTCTTCTGCCTATAGGGGATATTGCCTCCAGCCCCATAAATGCTTAATTCTACAGTAGGATAAAAAGGGGGGGGAAACCTCAAGCCTCCCATTTTGGGCAGCTAGAGAATAAGGTCAAAAACCACCTGGCTCCCTACACTGTTGGCCCAGTGGTAACAATAGGCTACAGCCCCAACCTGAACGCTCCCCCCCACCTGGGCCCAGTCCTCCTCAAAGTGGCCTCTACAGGCCAAGGTTAAAAGCACCCCCTATCACCTGACCAGGCCTACCGCCCAAAGCAGCCAGCAATCCCACTGCTGCTAAGCCACCTCCAGCCACTATAACCACCTTGGCCTGCCGCCACTGTTCTGCTCCACCAAGCTCCATGCCACCGAGGCCCGCACCACCAAGCTTCTCCACTGCCACACAGATCTATGCTGCCAGGACCCGTCCTGCGCCACTCTTTGCTGCTGCCATCGAGCTTTCTTTTTCTTTTTTTTCCTCAGTAATTTTATTCTATTAAAAGATAAGTCAAGTATACA
>NW_015230101.1:0-775 GCF_001447785.1 Gekko japonicus | reverse complement strand
TCTGTATGCTTTCAACATCTGCCCATGAATATAGCTAACCTGACAGTCACTTAATAGATAGTGACTGCACAGAAGCAAAACACAGATATTGTTTCCTTCTAGGGCTATTTAATCAAATGTGATGGCAGGTCTTCCTACAACAATTTCATGCTTGAAAAGAACATCATATTAATAACCTGATAATGACCTCAGGGAATGCATTCCTCTTCTCAGATAACTAAGAATTTATGTCTGGTTGATGATTATGAGGTGCAACATTATTGCAAACTTCAAAACCAATTTGTTACTCACAACCGAATTATGACCTGGCCTTATAGCACAAGAAGTTCCTCCACAGCTGAAAAGCTGTTTGACAAAATGTATAACTAAAATCAGAAGCAATCCAAGCTAGATCTCATTTTGCATATAATCAAGATTGTTTGATCAGGTTAAACTTGCCTCGGGATCATGTTTGCATCAAAGTTCTCAGCATCCTTGGCTTAGTGCAGAAGTAATCAGAAACTATTTTTCTTTTTTTGTTATTGTAACTTAAAAATTAATACAAGTTTATTTAAAAAAGTGAAAAAAAGAAAATATGTTATTGTGTATTAGCTAACAAGAAGTGAGTCTGCAGAAAGATAAAGTAGTATTTATTTATAGCCTGCCTGTCTACAGAATAGTACCAACACAATATTCAACTAGTACTTGTTGATCGTGGCAGATATTTTTTTCTTATTTGTTAAGTAAAATTTGAGAAGCAGACAGGAGAACATTACTACTCAGCACAGTCCTTCAT
>NW_015230100.1:0-775 GCF_001447785.1 Gekko japonicus | reverse complement strand
AAAAATTCAATTCAACCTGCTAAACCAGACAGAAACAATATCCAATGGTGTGTGGTTGTAACCTAAGTGAACCACTTCAAGCAGGTGGTTCCAAGGGAAAAGTACCACTTCTGAAAAGCCCCTACCACTGTTCACCATTTTCTCTTGATCGAAGGCGCCCGTAAACTATCCAGTGTCTCAGAATTTATTCCTTGTGCCAACACATCCATAGGCAAGGCAATCTATCTGACCCTGAAGTGAGCCACAGTGCCACCCTACAAGTGGCCGGTCTGGGAACTGCAGCCTCAGCCAACCCAGAAGAAGCATGTGACTGGAATACCCAATCCGAGCAAACCTGGGACTATATAAATTCTGCCTCCAAGTTGGCTCTTCAGTCCTAGTAGCTTGTGGAAGGAGCTAGCTCTGGCTAGCCTGCTGTACTGGACTGGCCCTTACACCTACTTATGACTATGCCTGTTTCATTGCACATGATTTCCTGTTTGGTGACTTCCAGCATGTGACTTCCAGCTTCTTGACCAGGGAAACTAGTCCTTTTGGAATTGGTCCTGATTGGCCCTGACAACTCCTAAAGAATGGGCTCTGAAGAAGAACTTAGTGAATGGGCTCTTATAGGAAGAGACCAGTTAGGGCTTTAATGCAGAGAAGGAAGAGATGTTAATGAAGAGAAGGAACTAAGTTCAGAGGCCGTCTCTAAAATCCAGAATTTTTTTTAAAAAGTAAAACTCCGATAAAGAGAATCTGAGGTTTATTTATTTATTTCATTCATACCCCACCT
>NW_015230099.1:0-775 GCF_001447785.1 Gekko japonicus | reverse complement strand
AAACACAATAAACACAGCTTCTTCCCCTTTTAACTGAATGTATTTCTAAATAGTTACAAGAAGAAGTTGGGCAAGGGAGTCTACCAAAACAGTGTATTTCCAGATTTACATCCTGGTAGCTTAAGTTTCAATGTAAGGTAAGGTCAATTTTCACTCAAAGTTGCTGACACTGCTAAGCCATTCTATCAATGCCTTTTCAACAGTCAATATTTCAGTTTCTGCAATCTCTAGGGCCTTTGGTAATCACTCCTTAAATTGTTTGTCTACCTGAACATGCTAAAACAAAGTTGAACAAAAGATATAAGGTGAACAAAGAAAAGTGCAAGTTACTAAATCTACATTTGTCAAAAGACACTCATATTTCATTAATGCTCATGAATCACCTGAGCTGCAGATGTCTGGGGCTGAGTGTTATATCGTGCTGAGCCGTCTGTGATTGACTGCAGAGTGTGCCAGCTAAGTCCTGCTCATTTCTTGACATGACCACAGTGCTGCTGCTTTCTTGCCAGTTCATTTATGCCAGCACTGGACACAGTGCTGGATACAATGTAGCATTAGAAGGGTGCTATACTAACAGATCTCTGAATTAAACCAGTGGATATTCTCTCAGACTTAGTTGCTATCCTAAGCAATGTATGAATTGGTTTTAGAACTACACTGAAATGTACTAAGGTAACTGGCATCTAGATTTTTCTGGGTTTCTTTGCTTCATATTTCAAAGTACCCTGCAAACCTTATTATATTTATCATCATCACAATGCTGTGATGTCAGTCA
>NW_015230098.1:0-775 GCF_001447785.1 Gekko japonicus | reverse complement strand
CAAAAATGGTCCAAAAAGAGAGGTAGCCATAGACTTGTTTATGTCGATTCTGCCACAGTGGAACTTTTGTCTTTGGCCTGCCAGTGGCCCGACGAGCCGCATGTCGCTCTGCAACATGGAAGTCCAATTCAAAGTCAAGTTGTGATAAATATTCTGTTGCCTTTGGCAGCGGTCCTTGGACGGGGAACCTACTGGGCTCGGGAGCCAGGAGGAAATCTCGCACAGATGTCACAGAGCCCGACTTCAAGTACCTTGAAAAACACGACTGCCGGCCAACGCTTTCTTCCCCTCCGTCAAGTCCTTTCAGTTTTCTTTAAAAATATAAATTTAAGGAGCAAAACCAGAGCTTCGCTCTGCGCAAATGAAACAGACTTGCTGGCTTGCATTCCTGGCAAGACCAAAGAGGAAATAATTCACTTGCTTTATTGTTTGATGGGGTGCTTTTTATAATCCTTTAACTCTCTTTTTCTTCTCTCCCCCTGCTTAGACTGACCTGGGAAGAACTTTAGCTGTGATCGCCTGTATAGTCGGAGAATGACACACCCCGCTTTGATTCGTCTCAGATGGCTTCTATGAAAACCAGTCTTCTTCTACACCATCGTCTTCGCATTCCAGTGCCCGTCGGCGGTTTAATTTGGCCACACTAGGAAAATAGTGGCATCAGAGAATGAAGGGGGTGAGCACAGAGGGTTGTTTGCTGACCCCCAACTAGCAGTGCATATGGGATAAGCTAAGCAAGAGAGAACAGCTCTTAGAATCATAGAATCATAGAATG
>NW_015230097.1:0-775 GCF_001447785.1 Gekko japonicus | reverse complement strand
TCACATGATTGAATGTTCCTCCATACAAAACAGGCTGCTTATATAGAAACTAGGTGTCAGAGATAAGGGATCCTAGCACTGGTTCGCCTTCCCCACACACCTATTAGTTTTCTTTCTGCAGGGATCTTTTTCCCCCACGGGAGATCATTCCATCATATGAGCTCTCACCTGCAGTCCAGACTCAGATTTACCATTTCAGTGAAAACTAGGCCACAGATTCCCAAGTACCTCCTGTGTATCCGTGAGCTACTTAATAATTGGGGGAAGGGTTACTTGCATTGGTGTACACTATAACCTAATTCTCATTTGCACACAGTCTCCCTCCCTCCCCCTCCCTCTCCTGTCCTTCTACGACCAAGCAAAGTACTGCTAGAGATACTCTGCTGGGACCCTCCTCCAACTTTCACAAGGCCATTTCAGAACCCACTTGCACCAATTAACACCAGCCTTTTGCATTTGATAAATAGCTGCTTGATTCCTCCGCCATCTTGCAGAGCAGTAGATAAATCATTAAAATTTGAAAATGTAGTTATTCTTTGACATGTGTAAAAAACAGCATATGTTTTCCAGTCTGGCAATTCCTCTCTGAGTTTAAACATATACATGAATAACAAAAATTATACTCCAATTCTTCACTCCAACAAAGTTTTCCAGTATATATTTTGAAATATATATAGTTGATGTTTTCTCCTCATCGATCTTGCCAGTGGACTTCAGACAGTCAGCATTGTCAGAGGGTTGGACTAGGATCCCCCTTCTGCCATGGAAGCTTGCT
>NW_015230096.1:0-775 GCF_001447785.1 Gekko japonicus | reverse complement strand
GCACCACTAGCCACTCCAGCATTCACTGGAAATGCTATGGTAAAACTATAGTGTTTCAAGTGAATGCTAGAATGGCCAGCGATGCTGTGATGTCCCCTCTGTCCTGTTACCTGGCCAGAAATGACATTATAATGTCAGACACTGTTCTGGAGTGAGAGCATACAATGGGGGAAGGGAATTCTCCCACTCCCACCCGGTAATTGGCAATCCTACATCCTGATAAGCCCCTGAAAATTTCTGTGTGATCAGACTCTGTGACTCCACATGGGGCGACAAAGTTGCTCACTTGAGGGTTACTAGTTAAAGCCCCAGCATCTGAGAGACTTAGTTAAGAAAAAAGTTCTCTAAGTAGTATCTCTTACATTAAATGTCAGTGGAGATGACCACTATTCAAAAAGCATACACACTAGATTTGTAAAGGCTTTTAAAAAAAATCTATTGGTTTTAAGGGACTTTTGAAAACTCAACAGTCAATCTTGCGCCAGTGGATTGCTTTTCATTTCTTTTGAGTTACTCAGTGAATGCAGCCTTCTGTTTCTACTTGACAATGAAACAGCCTTCCCAAGACGGTAGCCAAAACAATAGAAACCAAGTGTACCGTGAATCAGATCTGCGGTAAATCAAAAAAGGGCAGGAAGACCATGGCGACCTTTTTGAAATAAAAGGGCCAGTACAGCCTCTTGAGATCCTTAAGAGAATTCCATTGCGGGACCTTAATTAATGAAAAGGTTAAGATATATTTAAGGATCTACCTTCTACTGAATCAGATCTTTGG
>NW_015230095.1:0-775 GCF_001447785.1 Gekko japonicus | reverse complement strand
AAAAAAAGAAGCACACACTTTTCTCTGGAGTCTCTGCTTGCTCACTCCTTTCCCTTGGCTGCTTATTCCTGGGCATAAACTCCAAATGTTGGTCCAACTGAGGACAGCTTTTCAACAGGCTGGGAAGATGTCCGAATGCAACCTGTCCAAACTGGAAGCCAACATCCTTGTCATTGGAGCTGAGAAAGTGGGGAAATCAGGTGAGTTGCTTGGAGGAGAGCCTGCGACGTTTAGACAGCTACCTAGTCCGAACAATTGCTTCTGTGAACTGTATTTGCCTTGGGGCAGGGATCTGTCTCTCAGTTTATGCCATAAAGCCACAAAGCTGTAGAGAAGAGTCAGAGCAGTAGCCGTGGGGTTGAGCTTTGAATGAGGAAATCTCTCCTTCAGATCTTGTCTCTTGCCCTGAGTTCACTAGGGGGGCTTAGGCAAGCCACTGTTGCCTCAGTCCTTCCTTCTGAAATATGGGCATAATCATATCAACCTACTTTACAGGGTGGTTGCAAGGTTTCCAGTAAGATCACAGATGGGAAGCACTTTAAACGTTCAAAAAGTGCTACTATGTAAAATGAATTCTTATTGTTCCACTCTGTCTATGCTTTATTATTATTGATTATATGTACAATGACATTGAAGTACAGGATGCAAAAGGCAGATCCTTTTCTGCAAGGACTCTAGATTTAGACCAGGGCTGGGAGGGCGCAGAGAAGAAGAGAGAAATAAGGGACGAGTTCTGACTGTTGAAGGGGAGAGTTTATACTGTCAGCGGCATGGC
>NW_015230094.1:0-775 GCF_001447785.1 Gekko japonicus | reverse complement strand
CCCTTTTCCTCCTTCCCACCTACCAGCCAACCTGCCTTTAGGGGCCTCCACCAAGTTTTCAGATTTTCTGCCTTGCTTCCCTCTGGCAGCCTCTCCCCAGGAAAATCTGACCATATTGCAAAAGTTGCATGGTGGCCACCAACCAGGCCCAGACCCAAGTCATGTGGTAGCCACTATTCCTGAGTCATGCAGTGACTTGCCAGGCCAGGCAAGTCCTCCTCCATCAGAGGACATGGCAGGGAAGGGGGGAACTTTTCCAGAGCTGTTTTGGTCTCCCTGAACCCCCCACCCCCAAGCATAGCTTTGCTTTACAGAAACCAATGCCTGGAAGGTCTCAGAAATGGTGTCGTGGTTGTCTAGCAAACCCCAGATACGAACTGAGATCTCAGTGGGCATTTTTTCCTTAAAGCTACAGCTTTTGTTTGTATTATTTGGGGGAGTTTTGGGTTTTGGTCCTCAAATACATTTTTTAAGATGTCAGGAAATCTAGTGACCATATAATCTATGGGCGAGTTTGGAATTAGATATATGATATTTTTGACCTTATTTCCTGCATTTATTCACATAGGCGAGAAGACTGAAATACTGTTGAACAGGAGTGGAGAGTGAATTTGTAGGCTTGAGGGCCATGTGCTGAATGTCTTCCTTCTGTCTTTATTTCTCAAAGCTAGAGGCTATTATTTTTGGTACTTCAGCTGATGAAGATCTATAAAGGACACTAATGTGTACTTCTGATCATCAGATAAGATTAAAGTGCTGAAACCCATAGTTAAAT
>NW_015230093.1:0-775 GCF_001447785.1 Gekko japonicus | reverse complement strand
AGCTCTAGGCAGGAAGAAAGGGATTTAATAGCAAAAGACTAAGCAGAAGACCAAAAGCAAGGTCAAAAGGAGAAAGTCATGAGGAGAGAGAGAGAGATGAAAAAGACCGAGAAAAAATAAAGGTGAGGATAAATAAAACTGCACACTGTGAACACCATAACACTGGAAATAATGATAAAAAAGAAAGCACATCCACTAATCTATCGCACAAATTATGGCATTCTGGAAAACCATATGTTTTGGTCAGCTATTCTCCTAGGTCTAAAAATGAGAAGGTCTCTTTGTGATAGCATGGTTCAGCTGGAAGGACAAACCGCATTTGCAAATCACCATCTGAACAAAGCTTAATGGACTGTTGCATCCAAATCATCACACCGTGGTTCGGAATGACACAATATGCCTTTAAGGACAGCATTTGTGGATTCTGGCTGGAGATGAATGAAGAGTCAAGGAGGATAATTCATATGGTTGGGTCCATGGGAGAACGGGGAGGGAAGGACAGTCCTGAAAAAGGGACCTGCCCCCTGGCCCACCCACCCCCAAAAAAGAGGGAGGGAAAAAGACTCAGTATGTCTCCCCTGGCTCCACCTTCCAGTGAGAGAGGGAGGGAGGAATGGGCAGCTTATCCAATTGGTCAGTGCCTCCATCCCAGGACCACACTAGACATACACGGGCCAGGTTATACCTTCCTCATTCTGTGCAGGGCTCAGGTAGGCCCCGCCTCCCCTGTGCAGCATGGGGCTTGGGCACGGTGGGCACTGCCTCCCCCCAGACC
>NW_015230092.1:0-775 GCF_001447785.1 Gekko japonicus | reverse complement strand
TAAGTAAAATTAGATATTTTCTATGGATTGGGGGAAGGAGGCCCCCAAGCATCCCCAACTGCTTGAAGAAGGTTCAAAGAAAACTAATTTGCACAAAATGATTTCGTGGATACAGACAGAAGATACCTGGTGTTTTGTTTTGTTTTTAAGTTTTGACAGGCCAGTCAAATTGCATTGTGTGTGTTTTTGTTAGTGGACACGGTGCTTGTTTTACATAACTGCATATCTTGTCACATCCGACTAATTGATGTACGCAGCACAGCTGGAGGGGGAAATGTGCATTACCAGACATATGAAAGGGCACGTACTCCCCTCTTAGCAATGCTGACCTTCTCAAGGTTTCTGCCTTCAATTATTATTGAAGACATGAGTAAATAAACCTCAGAGTGCTCTGGGCATGTTCAACTCCCACGGTGTGCTTGTTTGACACACTCTCCACCCTCTAAAATGGTGTGGGAGCCCTTTTAGCCGATTCCCTGCTGGGGTTGCTCAGGAATAGCTCAAAAGCAGAGTGCAACTTGACTTTCACTGAAAAAAGTAGTATCTTAGTGACACCTCATATGAAAACTGCAAAGGGAAAACGCATGTCCCTACAAATTTGGTGATCATGTGCAGGCGCATGGTGGGTCGATCGAGGCCCCTGGCTACATTTCCCCCACGTATTTTAGAGGTACCTGCTTCTTGTGTTTATGATGCCAGTATAATCACAGGTACTGCAATTATGTCACATGTGAGAAAGCTTCCATGTAGGTTTGCCATGGAGCCCGGAGATCCC
>NW_015230091.1:0-775 GCF_001447785.1 Gekko japonicus | reverse complement strand
CTAGCTCAGCTTAGGGGGAACACTGCTTGTGAGAGAGGGTGGTTGGTGCCACCATCTGCTGGGCAGCAGCAAGCTGGCCCCGCTGCCCAAATGATTGGCAGCTGGGTGAGCTTTTCCTGTGCAGGACATGGGAGGAGAAAGCCCACCCACCTTGGTGGGTCCCGGGAAAAATTCCAGTGAGGCACCATGTTGGGGAGCACTGTTCTAGTGGGTCCCAGAAGCCTGTGCACATCTCTGGCGTTTTGTATCTGGTGTAGAGAGAGCCCTTTGATACAGAACATGATTAGTGGAAGCAGTCGATTGACAGGACACTTAGCTCACAGGTCCCAGTAATGCTGTAATCTTCTGACTGGCCACTTCCTAGCGGTCTGAGTTACGCTTCTACTTTACATCATCCCTAGGTTATGCAACTGGTTTGTACTGTAACTTCGACTCAGCTATGAATTCTGCCCATTACTTGTAGTATGTATCACACAAAACGTATCGGTTACATGAAGCATCTCATAACTGAACGAAAGGCACACGTTGGGATTATCAAACACTGATTTGCTTTAGCCATGCTAGGCATGGGCTGCGTGATCTTGTCATCATTCTGCTCTTACAGTGGGCTTTTTGTACCTGCCTTGCAACCTGTAGGCTGTGCTTGCCTAACTAGGACATGCAGAAATCTTCTAACCACATCTCTGTTACAGCGGAGGATGTGTCAGTTGCAATTCCACCCATCCCCACTCTAAAAACAACATTTTTAAAAGGAGGTTGCTCTGCCATAGTTGTG
>NW_015230090.1:0-775 GCF_001447785.1 Gekko japonicus | reverse complement strand
TCTCCCAGATCCTAGTCGGACACTCTCACCATGACTCAGCAGGACTAACACGAGCCCAAGAAATAAGATGACCATGGGCAAAGTGGTCCTGCAGCTATGAGCATGTGAAGCTGAGTCAGGCCACTAGCCCTTCTAGCTCAGCATTATCTCCATCAGACAGACCCTTTCTCAGCACCTGCCACTTGATCCCCTTCACCCATGATCTCCTGCGGGTAAAGTAGGCGGTCTGCCACCGAACCACATCCCCCTCCACATGGCGGTTGCAATCCATTGCACATTTCCTGAAAGTAAGCCCCAACAAATGGAGTGGGACGTGCTTCCAAACAAATGTGCACAGCATCATGCTGTAAACCTGTTCATGTGAACAGGAAAATGTGCATTTGCTAAAACATTCCACTTAAGAAGCCCCATTTCTAGAGACGATCGTTTTAATCAAATGTGGTTGCTTCTTGCATTGCATACTTCGTTAAATACCCATTGAGTTCTTTTAAGGCTGCACTAAAGACAAAAGAAGACTCAGTCATGAAAATGCTATAAAAGCCCTCGGAAACGCTTGGAACCTCTGCCGTCCCTTTGCCTTACAAAACAGTCATGCAGAGCAATTGCGGCAGCTGGAAAAGTCAATTGCTGAAGTGCAAATGTGGAATGAGATAAGCAGAACTAATGGTCAACCCGAGCCAATACAAACAGGTACACAGGCAAGACCACACAGAGAGGTAGCCAAAGAGGAAGTGCTGCCCAGAGGTGGACTTTGCCCTCCTTTGCCTTCTTCTAA
>NW_015230089.1:0-775 GCF_001447785.1 Gekko japonicus | reverse complement strand
AAATGAGTCTCTGTGGTGGGCATGTGTGCGCTACAAAAAGGTGAGCACATGATGCTGTGATGGCTTTCGATTGCATATCTATTACAAATATTACAGTTGCACTGGGCTGTGCAGACTCTAATGTGCAAGCCAGTGTGCAATCACTTTAAAACAGAAAAAGTATTATTTCTTTCTTGTTTTAATTCATAGAGAAATGTATTGCAGATTTAAAATGCCATCCTAAGTGGAACTACTCTTATGTCCATTGAAGTAAATGGGTTTGGAAGGATGTAACTGCTTAGGATGGCCCTGCTAACCTGTTAACCAATGAAGGTTATGGTAATTGGTTTACTCTTCTATTTAAAGCCTATTTGGGGGTTCCTGAGATAAATCAGTATGGAAAATTCTATTATCTTTGTGTCGGGTATACAGCATTTATAAGCAAATGGACAGTGTATATGACAAGAACTCAATAATCCCTAATTGCTTCACTCCCCTGTATTCATAATTAATAATATTCTGGATTTTATTTATTTGATTTGTATCTCACATTTCTTCTGGTAGTATTTTGGTTCTTCCCCTCTTCCATTTTATCTCCTCAACAACCCTATGTAGAAGGCTATGCTAAGCCTTAGGGACTAACCTGAAGTCACCTAGTAATTTTCATGACAGATTTGGGATTTGAAGCTACTAGTTTGGTTTCTGTCATGCTGTGGCACTACCATGGCAGGTAGCCTGAAATATGGACAGCAGATATCCACTCTGAAGAGCCATGTATGGCAAAGGTGCCCATGGG
>NW_015230088.1:0-775 GCF_001447785.1 Gekko japonicus | reverse complement strand
GGCCTGTAATTTCCCGGATCTCCTCTATTGCTACCACCTTACTCTTCTTTGCCACTCCGTAAAATATAGTTATTTTCTTGGTTAAGCACCTGTATTGTTTCCTTCTTCCTTGGGAGACTTGTTCCACTTAAGCCCGAAGCGATGCACACAACAGACTTAAAAGACCCCCCCCCCCGGGATTTATGTTTGGTTCTACCTCTGCAGAGAACACACACATGTATACCCTTACAGAGGGGGCCTGATTTGTTTAACATTTCTCCATCAAAACCTGCTTGTTCCAGCTGTTGTTAGCCTTGCAATCACAGCATTTTTAATAAAGCACCTCTGGGGAGAGTTCCCACCCCACGTGCACATACGCTGCAGCTCCAATCCAATGCAGGGCCACCTGTTCAAGGAACAACACATACCAATAAATCACGTATAGGTTGGTCCTTTGCCAGTATTTACACTGCATTTACTGCATGCTCAGCAGACTCCAGCTGAAGGTGATAGTTGGTTTGGTCATGCACAAGGCCTTTGGCACAGTTGGATATGGAACTAGATTTCACTGCCGATGCTCAGACCTGAGCCCTACATACTGCACTGCCAATGAAAAACAGAACCCATGATTTCAGCATCCAAGCATTCTCTAGGATTTCAGTAGCCACAGACAATTAACACCTCCTATGGGGCTGCGGTGGCTCAAAGGTGGCTCAAAGACGCAGAACTGCAGACCGGAAGATCAGTACATCGGCAGTTCAAGACCTGATTGCCACGTGACGGAGTGAGCTCCCGT
>NW_015230087.1:0-775 GCF_001447785.1 Gekko japonicus | reverse complement strand
CCCCCCTCATATCCTACATCCCAGGGCTTCTCCTCGCTCTCTTTCTCTCTCCATGCTGCAGACAAGGAATTCATTCTTCAACTAGTAATAAACTGCCAGAGGCTGCCCACCAGCTGACCAGCCCTCACCTCCAGCCTCAGCCCAGCCTACTTTTCAGAATCATTATTTACGAGAGAGAAAGTGGCAGCAACTCATCCTGCATGGCACAAACCCAGCAAAGAACATATTTTCTGGGTCTCTCTTCGCAATGACTACCTAAGAGCCATCTTCAGGGGTTTGCCTCAAGTGTTTTTACTGTGGCTACAGAAAACCCAAAGGAGGGCCACCTCCATCTCCTTGATGCAGAAAATCATCATGAATCATATATAGCTGGCCTTTTGCATGTCAGATGAGGGAGCGTAGGAAGGACAGAGCCTTCAAAAAAGAAATCCTCTTGTCTTTCCTTCATCCCCCTCCCTCCCACCTCTGCTATAGAACCTGGGGGTCATACAGACTTCCTGAGGACACTTAAAAACATACCCTGGGCCAACTTGTACTTGATTTGGAGGCCTGAAAACTCAGGGCTGTGTTCCTAGCTGGTTTTTAAATAAAAATCACATTAAATTTCTAGAATGTTATTTAAAGCATTCCTTCTCAACATGTCATAAAGGAAATCCTCAGGGATCACCACTTTGACTGGTCAGGATATGCTTAGTGCAGAGACTCCAGGCTAATTAGTATCATATCTTCTGAACACTGGAGTTGTATTAGGGCTGCCAATCTCCAGGTGGGACCT
>NW_015230086.1:0-775 GCF_001447785.1 Gekko japonicus | reverse complement strand
ATTCCTCTTATGGTACACCACTGGTTATTGTTATTACTAGGGGTTTTTTTTGGCTCATAGTGATATAACTTTTATTCATGTTTTTCATATAATGTATTACCGTTACTGTTGTTGTTAGCAGCATTAAAAAGAAAAATACATCGAGAGAGATCCCATCACTGGTCTCACATGCCTTTTGACCCTCAGTTGAGATGCGACACCTCTGGTAGGTAGAAGGAGGCTGTGCCTTGTCTGAGGGGCCCCACGTCCTTGAGCAGAAGGCCGCAGACAAGAGAATAGGGTGCCTGTCAGAGGAAACGCCAGAGGAAAGCTTCCCCGAGGTGAAGTGAAGGGCACCTTCTGGGCTCCCTGAGAGACAGAAATCCCATGAGGGCATGAGCCATGGGTGCAGCACAAACGCGCCACTGGCGTCTGGGTCTACAGAGGCCTTCGGGGCCTTCTGCTCCTTCCTCAGGGAAGCGAGGTGTCCCAAGGGGCTGCTCCGCCAGCCTTCCTGTTTCCCTTCCTGTAGTCCCTCCGATGTGCTCCAGCAGCTGGTGTCCCCCTGAGGGCTTGTCTTCGGCTCCCCTCTCTCATTCCCCAGTCAGAGCTTTGCGCCCTCAGCGTTTCATCTCTCCCGGTTATATCGAGGGGCAGGGGACAGCGCAGCCGTCCCCGAGGGAGCAGCAAAGCACGTCTTCACCCCGCAGAGAGACCCCTCAGCTTCTCTGCTCGGACTATAGTTCTGTCAGGGTCAGGATTGTTTTCTCTGACTGGCAAAGGCTCTCCAGGGTCT
>NW_015230085.1:0-775 GCF_001447785.1 Gekko japonicus | reverse complement strand
AAAAAAAAACCCTGAATAGACGAAAGGTACTTTGCACCCAAAGGCAGGCAATGCACACCGACCCATTTTCGAAAAAACTAAATTAACTGTTATGCAAAGGTTCCTTTTTCTCTGTTTCCTCACCTTTCCCACCCTTCCCCTTTTCTGTACAAGCCAAATGGCGCTGGATTTATAAATATCAAGACGATGCAAAAAATAAAATAAAATTCCTACATCTGATGAACGCTCTATTCACAAGCTGCCAACCGATTGTCCGTAGGTGGACTTAAAGAGAGAGCAGGCGTGCGGTGGATGAAATATTCAGCCCTCTTGAAAAGAAATGCAAGAATACTCAATGGCTAGGTTATTTCGAGGGGGGGGGTTTGGGGGGGGGAGGATCTCTTTCTTTTTTAAACCACAAAGTAACACTATTTGGGATTTTATGCGGCGTGACTCGCATTGGGGTCTCGGTGCTATTTGGTGCTGCTTCCTTTTGGGGGGACTTGCTGCTAAATGGCATTTTCCAAAAGGAGCAAGTGCCCTTGAATGCTGGCGAAAAAGCAGGCTAGAGTTTCATTCAACAAAGCGAAAATGAACAATGAAATTTAATGTTAAGATCGCAAACCGGGTTTCTTAAGATATACCTGTCTTTTCCTTCAATACCCACGTGCTGTATTCCCATCCCGCCTTTTTACTAAGATGGTTCCACAGAACAGGTTGCCACGGATAGTTTTAAAACAGACGTTCCTTAGGAAAACTACAGAAAAGTCACTACAAACTTGTTCACACACACAAA
>NW_015230084.1:0-775 GCF_001447785.1 Gekko japonicus | reverse complement strand
ACTGTTTCTTCAAAGACAGTGTACTTGATGGCATACCCATTTTGTAACAGAACAGTACTAAGCTTGTGACTTGATTCCCATCTACAGCACTGCCACAATATTATACCAAGTGGTAATGTAGTACATGCTGTGTTATGTGTGTTGTGAACTGCCTGTTGAGGAGAAGGTGTGGATTATAAATCAAATAAATCAATCAAATACTTTGATCCCAAATGCTGATTGGGTTTCAGGCTGGTTCTCAGTTAACCTGCTAGGTTGCTGCTTCACATTGCACAAAGCTCAGTAAAACTAACTGAGCTAATCTAATTTCCAGACTGTGTGCCATTATTAAAAATAACAACACCAACGAAGGCTTCTGGGAACTCCAGATCCTTACCCATACAAGGGATTGCCCATTATGTCTCTGCATGATCCACTATTCTGGCCTAGCTTTCTTTTAGCAGTGGTGGATGCTTGCATCTCTATAGAGGGTGTGATGAGATAATTCAATTGTTTCTAATGCAAAGATGCAGCAAAGTGACCTCTCCCCCAGAGGAGAAACCTGCTGTATCTCTACATGACCCCGGGTGCCTGCTTAAATTGGAGGGAGAACATAAGACTTGCTGCTGTCTTGTGGCTCAAAAACAGAAGAGGGATAGATAGTTCTTTAGGAGATGTCAGTGTTGGCTATAGATGTAGGTAGGGGAAATAACCACAGAGACAGAGTAACACATGACCCTCAGTTTTCAGTTTGGTTTGAGAAATCCAGTGATCTTTTCCTTCCAGGAAGGGCTGG
>NW_015230083.1:0-775 GCF_001447785.1 Gekko japonicus | reverse complement strand
AAATCTCCAGGAATTTCTCAAGCCAGAGTGGCAACTCTATTTCAGTTGTTGTTTTCTTCATCTTTGCAACCAGAGAGGCAGAAACAATTACTTTGAACCTTCTTTTTCTCCTCCTCTCCAGGAGATGCCTTTATTTTTCTACAATTTCTTGAATAAGTAGTAAAACCTCTCTGGCTCACTGGAGAAAACTCCTCAGGGCCCCTCTGCTGTTATGGATACTCCTCAGGGCACCTTGGATGAGAGCTGATAAAAGGTTTGCAACGTTTCCTTTCTTTAAAATCCCACGTAGCATACATGTTTCAGAATGTTCATGATCTAAGTCATGTTTAATAGACCCAACCTGTGATTTGAATTACCAAGAAAAAGGACTGGTTTAAAGAAAAATGACTGATATTTGATCGAAGTCAAGTTTTTAGTTTATGAATTCATATATTTCCTTGACATGTATTATGCCCATGTGAATTGTTTTCTGTATCATTTAAAATCTGTTTGTTAAGTAAGTAGAATCTTTATAATATCCAGAAGCTTCTGATCATGCATCCTACATACATTTTGACGACAGTATTTGTGCCTGCTTGGCAGATCAGTTGTTTAATAACAAGGATTTGTTTGACTCTTTGCAAACATATGTGAGGATGTTGAGCAAGGTCACCTGCTTGGAGGTTAACTAGTGCCACAAATCTTCTGGAAGCAAGGGTTTGTTGCTGCTGCATAGAGCCGAGTTTCTTTGTGGATGGGCCAGAATGAGAGGATCTTCGACGTGGTCTCTGTGCTT
>NW_015230082.1:0-775 GCF_001447785.1 Gekko japonicus | reverse complement strand
ATGTTCTGGTTTGGTTCCTTTTCCTTTTAAATATTACTAGCACACAATGACAATCTGCAATATTCTTGAAATCTTGGGCACTTTTATGTCCCATTGATTCCAACGCAAAAGCTAAATGCACGTTATCTGCCTTTCTCATTGGAATTAATGGAGCTTTAAAGTGCTTAACTTCCTTTGGATTTCCATTCCTCCCCAGGAGCTATAGCCATAGCAACAAAAGATACCCCAGTCCATCAACTGCTGTTTTGGTTCATAGTTTTTTGTTTTTAAATATCACTTTGTAATGAGGTAAGCTTCATGGAGGGGACAAAAACCCAACAAGCCACTTCACAATTTCTTCTTCATTTTGCTTTGGCATTGAGAAAATGGCACATGTGAATCCAGGAACAATGGTAATGGTTTCTCATCAAAATATGCCAAGTTGTGGCTTTGTCAATGTGTCCTACACAACTCAGAGAAAGTGCCAGCAAGCTTTCAAAAAGAATTACGGCAACAGTTGTACTTCATAGAACTCCAGCTGGGAGTTAGTTATTTAAGCCTCAGACACAGAATAAAAGATGACACTCTGAGATACATTATTCTGTGAGGTCAAGTATCAGGAACATGGTAAGATGGATGACAGGAAAGCTATCAGTCAGGATGGGAAAGTGAATTGCAGTCGCAGGGTAATGAAAGCGCCAGGAAATAGAATGCACCAGAGAGCTCTTGTACTTCTGCCCCAGAGTCTGCCAGTGTTCCTTTCAAGTACTCAGTGTGTGTGTGTGTGGGGGGGGGG
>NW_015230081.1:0-775 GCF_001447785.1 Gekko japonicus | reverse complement strand
TTAAGGGACTAGGTTTGATAGATAGAGTGGCGTGCCTTAGGAGTGTGCATTTCAGAAATCATTGTTTTCATTTTATTTTGTAATTTCAGAAAAGGGATTATGATTGTTTTCACAAAGTTTCACAACTGTTGACATGGTTTTGTAAATTCATTTTGGGAAAAAGTTTCATTTTCAGACAGGTCAGGTATCTGCCCCGTTGGTCCCAATGACAAGATAAACTTCGATTTCCAGAATGGCTTTTTAAAAACCAAATGGCATCAAGTTTTCAGGGAAAGTAGTAATCCCTCCCTCTCTGTTGAAGACCACCCATTGTTCAAGTGAATTGGACAGAAGGGCCCAATTTTATAGACTCCGAAAGAAGGTGTCCCCAGCCATTCTTGTCTGCATTGCTTCCCGTGGGGAAAGTACCATGTTTCCTCCGGGTCACTTCAATTGACTCCTTCACCCTGTTGCTCTCAAAATCAGAGGAAATCAAGTCCAACCCCTCTAATAATGACCCCCCAACCTCCAACCCCCAATTAACAAAGGACTCCCACTGCAGGGACCCCTCAGTAGGATGCCCTGAGCTACCTTCCCCTCCACTGACAAAAACTAGGGCCAGACCAGAGCTGCTGCTGCTGCTAGTCATAACAGTCTGGCTGGGCAGAGGGATTAAACCTAAAATTTCCAGAAGATGTAGGTAGCTGTATTGGTCTAAACCTAAATTCACAAACAAAATGATAGAAAATAGTGCAAACCTTTGGGTTCTGTACAGGGGTCGTTTTGTAGAAAAAGA
>NW_015230080.1:0-776 GCF_001447785.1 Gekko japonicus | reverse complement strand
TCTCCTGCTCCGAGCTCAGCTGGTCTCCTGTGAGCAGGTTGTAAGTGTATGAGCAGTCTTTTGTGAGCAGGTTGTAAGTGTATGGATATTTCCCCCTACCATTTGAGAAAGCAGCTTAAAACATTTCTAACCATCAGGATACATCAAAAGTCACCCCAGGTCCTTCAGAAATTTTCTGTGGTTCTAGGAGCCAGCCACAAAATTTAGGAGCTAGACTCATTTTCCAGCTTTCAGGGTTTCCTATTTGAATTACCATATTTTAAAGTTATCACTACCACAAAACCTAATCATAACCTCTTCAGTTTCTTGTAATTTTGTTAAAGCTTTGACAAAGCTGTTGAACATAAATATAGGGGTTACCCTGGCGACCATCAGCGCATAAAAAGGCTAACCTCTAGCCCTAGATCAAGATGGGTAGCCATGTTAGTCTGTCTGTAGCGGTAGAAAAGAGCAAGAGTCCAGTGGCACCTTAAAGACTACCAACATTTGTGGCAGGGTAGGAGCTACTGGACCCTTGTTTTTTCCTACTGTTCTAGCGCTGGCTGAAGTTCTCTCCAATTTCTCATAATTCCATCATTGCTTAAAAAAAAAAAGAGTCCATTTGATTGAATATTGGAGCTAATACAAAAATCAACTGTTAAGAAATGAATTCATCCGCCACCACTTACCGGTGTAAAGTCAGATTTGCACATAAATATAATAAATGCAATGACAGGAACTTAATGCATTGTTTTTTATGTTATACAAGACATTAAGAACATAAGAGATGCCAATGT
>NW_015230079.1:0-775 GCF_001447785.1 Gekko japonicus | reverse complement strand
GTAATGCTCCCCAACACCCAGTGAACCAGAGCATTGCTTTCAGAAAATCCCTGATCAGATGCATGCACACAAGTGTGACAGTTTGTACTCTCAGAAGCCGCACCTACGACGTGAAAGCTTTTCTCCCAAGATTGTCATCAAGCCCAGTTATCACAAAATCAGAGCCAACAGGAGGGGAAACTACATGCACTTTTGTGCAATGAATTTCAGAACAGATTTGCCCTGCCGCCGGCATTGTCTCTCAGCCTCTCCCCACCCCCACCCCCATTGTTACAATCCAGTCCAGCACACACCTTTGAAAAATGATGCTTTCAAGACTGCCCTGCGGTGCAGTAAATTTGAAAGTGCTCTTAATAATAATCAGGATCAACATTGACTCTAATGGTCTTCAAAACCCATTGTGTAATTTCATTAGCCGCCCGACGCAGACGCAAGCAAGGGGTGATGTCATCCCTTTCTTCCTTCTTGCTCTGAAATCTGAGTCAGGCGCCAGGGATAGAAACCAGTTGTGCTGCATCTGATCAGATTAACGCTTTGGGGAGCTGGCGATCGATAGAGAGCTGCCAGAGCGAGCCAAAGTGACCCAAGGCACAAGTTGCAGCTTCTGCCGGCAGAGTCACATTTTTCTCCATCCACTGTGACTGTGGGAGTCACTGCTGTCCGCATTACGCCCAGGAGATCAGAATCTATCGGTGGTCCCCAGCCCAAGAGACGCCCGGCTGTCCTCAACCAGAGCCGGGGCTTCCTCTGCCCTGGCTCCAACCTAGTGGAACTC
>NW_015230078.1:0-776 GCF_001447785.1 Gekko japonicus | reverse complement strand
TCTCTTCTTCTCTCAGTCTTTGCCCTTGTCTGACCTCTTTCCAGACCCTTTCACTCCATCCACCTTCAATTATTGTGCTTTCTGAACATTTCAGAACACCTCCTGCTGCCTTCCCCTTGTAACTTCAGTATATTACCATTACTAGTTTACCTGGAATGATAAAATTTGAGGCAGGTGCTGAAGCTGAAGCTGAAGGAATCATAAACTTTGAGGCATGTGCTGAAGCTACTTCAGGACTAGCAACACGTACATCAACCCCAGTTGGTCCCAACAACTGGACTGACTAAGTAACAGCCACATGGGCTTTAATTAAGGTTGCCAGCTCCAGGTTGAGAAATACCTGAAAATTTCAGGGGTGGAGCCTGAAGAGGGTGGGTTTTGTTGACGGGAAGGGCTTCAATGGGTATAATTAGGTTGCCAGGTCCTTACCTTCTGCCAGTGGGGGGCTCTAGCCTGCTACTTTCAATGTTCTGGCATGCACATGAAGTACATGTGCCACAATGACATCACCCAGAAGTGATGTCATTGCGCAGGGCACGTTGTGCAGGGGATGCTCTAGCATTTGGCCAAAAACTCTATAGTCATCATAGAGTTTTTAGCCAAATGCTAGAGTGTTCCCTGCACAATGTTTCCAGTGCAACAGGGTTCTTATGGGGTCAGGCTCCCCCTGCCGGCCGCATGGCTGGTGGCAGATGGGGCTCCCTGAAATTGGGGACACCCTGCCCCCACTGGGGGGATGGCTACCTTAAGTATAATGCCATAGAGTCCACCTTCCA
>NW_015230077.1:0-775 GCF_001447785.1 Gekko japonicus | reverse complement strand
TGGAATGACATGCGATGACAACAGATTTTGGGGGACGGGACAAGGACTCCCATTGCGCTGTGCAAGAATGCAGATGCATGAAATGCCGCCAGTTGCATTTGGCCACACCGTCTGAATACGGCCAAACTGGCTCCAGCTGCTTACGAGCAGTCGAACTGCCCTACAACCAATCCCTCTGTTTGGTGAGCAGAATGCGGGCTAAACCAGCAGGTTCCCATGTACCCCTAGTTCCATAAACTTTGCCGTGGTCCATACCATCCGTACAGTACTGTCTGGGGTGGCCCAATGTTTGGCAGTTTGTTTGCACTAGACTATAACTTCAAACTCTTCAAGGCTGTCTGGAGACACTGATGGGCATTTTCAAGGTCAGTCGGCCTTCAAGAAGCATGACAAAAGCTGATTGCCTTGTTGACTCCAATCCACTTCTCCCCTGGGGAATGCTGGGGTGTCCCCCCCCCGTTCCTCCGTCCTCACAAATAATTTGATCCTTCATACAGCACGTCACTTCATTTTAGTTTTTAATAACTGTTTACGTCCGTCCGTCCTTTTGACGGCCTCGTGATTGTTGTTCTTCGGGCCGTTGTCGAGAAGTGTCGGGGCCCAGACGTTATCAGCAAACACGATAAATGTTTCAGAGTGGCGGCCTTCCAGAGGAAGAAAGGAGTGGAGCGTCCAAGTGAGGTAACATGAGTTGGGACATATGGCAGGGAGAAAGGAAGCAAAGAAAAAGGGCCGGCCGAGCTATCCTTGTGAAACCGGAGAGCTGGGGGGGGGG
>NW_015230076.1:0-775 GCF_001447785.1 Gekko japonicus | reverse complement strand
CCAAACTGATGGGTGTTCAAGCATCCCTAACCTGATACGTTTCAAGAACCAGAATACAGATCCTAATAGAACATATAGAATATAGGCAGGGACAGAAGGGCACCCTTAGCACACTATTTTGTTTAATGCATCCCGCGGCACGATTTTCTTTTGATGCAGGTTAGGGGGATGATTACGCAAAGCAGAGCCTTCTCAGTGGTGGCACCCCAGTTGAGAACAATTCTCTCTCAAGCCGCCAAAGTCAGATCCACACTGTTTGTAGGAGAGCTGTTAAAACATTGTTTTCATTCCTCCAAGCTGGCCTGAATATTGTTGTTCTGGCTGTTGCCTCACCGATATTATTTGCATTGCCTCTCCTTAGTAATGCGGTGTTACTCATATAGGACGCTTCCAGTTTTTGTTTCATTGGCACTCTGCTTTGCCCTGGGTTGGCAAGAAAAGCCGGGATGTAGGTTCTATATTTATGTAAAACACTCATGTCCTCCGCTCTCAGATTTCTTTTCCAAGGCACCTTGCAGACATTTAAAATATAAAAGCAAGTGAAACACAGCAATGATTGAGTGTGGTGTCATGGTCAGACTAGGGAGCACTAGGTTCGGATCCTTCCTCTGCGCTGCCATTTCCAGTGTTTGGGTCTCCATGGGGGACTGGGGAGCTGGCAAGTCACATCATCAGCGTTCATATGATCTTTGAACTGATTCTGGGTTGTGTGCAGAGGAGTAGAGGGAAGCACCCTTTGTATGGGGGCCTGTGGTGTATCAAGTCCTGACAAGTC
>NW_015230075.1:0-775 GCF_001447785.1 Gekko japonicus | reverse complement strand
CCGCGAGGCAGCTCTAGTGCGAAATCATCAGATATAATATAAAGTTCAAATTAAATTGATATAAATTAACATCCAAAAGCTTGTCTAGGTTAGAATTCAGTATTGAATTCCTGTAGCTAAATAATTACAACCAGTTAATTTTTTTTAAAAAAAAAATGTAATTAATGAATGCAATTATAAAATTGCACTCATAAGTACAGAATAATTAAAACAAACATTGTACGTAAATTAGGTCATAATCTTAAACAACCAATTTTAAAAGATCTACCAAATATAATTCATCAGGCATTTTCTAGGAGACAATTCAGGGTTCCTGATATTATTTTTCATTATCCCTGTAACTGTCATGGGATGACGCCGCGTTACGATGTCCCAGTTTCACTCTACTGAATGTTGGAAGGTACGTTCAGTAATCTGAGAGCATAATGAACCCAACCTGCCCTGCATCCATTTAAAAAAAACCCAAAAAACAACCAAGCTGTTTCATTACTTCACTAAGTGCACGAAGCATTGTTCAAAAAAAGAATCTAAAAAAAGTAAAAGCAAGATAAAAATGAAATCCAACAGATGGCAGAAGGTGTCACAGTAATGAGTCCCCTTTTCAGAAGTCCCCCTGATTCAAATTGGAGCAATCTATTTTTCCCCCAAATTGGAGCAATCCAGATGCATTAGAACTTTTGTTGAAATAAAGGGAATGGCCCTGGCTAGCCCCATCTCACCAGAGCTCGGAAGCCAGGCATTTTTGTCCCTGGTTAGTACTCAGGTGGGAGACCAC
>NW_015230074.1:0-776 GCF_001447785.1 Gekko japonicus | reverse complement strand
TTCTTGCTTTCGAACTGCTAGGTTGCCCTTAGTGCTAAAGAATAGCAAGGACAAAGGAAAATGTGAAGCTGGATAATATCTTGCAGAATAGTGGCTGTGTTAGTCTGTTGTAATAAGAGTCTTATGGCACCTTGGAGAATAATGTGCTTACTGAGGTATGAGCCCCCTTCATCACATGCATGAAGACCCACGTATGCTACCCAGTGCTCTTTGGTGAGAAGGCGGGATACAAAAAAAAGGTACTGCAGATACACACACACGTGTACATTCAGAGACACCCACACATGTATATGTTATGTTCACATGACTTCAGTGATGGGGGTGAGTGAGGAGACCATTTTCAAAGTAAAATTAACAAATCCAAGATGTTACCATAAGCCTTTGAAAATAGTAGGGGACTAGGAACTTCCCAGTGGACTCAATAAGATGCATGAAGTATTAATGGCTAAATCGTAATAGCTTGTAAGGACATAAACTTGGATTATGAACATACAAAGCTGCTACATACTGGCTTCATCTAGCTCAGTGTACCCTATTCTGACTGGCTACAGAGTGGGAAAAGTTAACACATATGCTCTGGCAGCAGGCAAAGGTTCAGGCTGAAAGAAGAGGAACCACCATGATGGAATCACATTCAGTGGTGAATTGTGAAGCTATTTTACAGTGAGTCAGACCACTGATCCATCTGTCCTAAAATTGTTTTTTATGAATAGCAAACGTTTTAGGCAAAGGTCCTCCCATATCCTTCTGCTGAGATTACTTAATTGGAGGTGCCT
>NW_015230073.1:0-775 GCF_001447785.1 Gekko japonicus | reverse complement strand
TCCTGCTACAAAAAGAGCCCTGCAACAATCACAAAAATGAAAAGCAGTGACATCATCCTCATGATATCAAAATCATGCTACCATAGAAGCAAACCTCTTTTACATCAACAATGACTGAAAGAGACTGTCTCTTACCCCATACCTAGCCATTGATCTAGCCACTATCATTTTCTTCCCCCCCTAGTTTATTTTTGCAAAGCAATTGAGCAGAAGCATTGATACAAGAATTCAAGATTGCACTGGATGATCTTTTTCCCATCCAAAGTACTAGCTGTAAAAGCTAAACAATCTAGCCCAAGGGCATTTGTGCAGCATTTTCTCAGCGGTCAGAGATAAGTCTTGAAAACATTCTGAACCCAAACATTTATAACTCAACTTTTGACTACACATACACACACACAAACCACATCAGTAGACAAAGAACACTCTCTTAATGAAGTGAACTGAAGCTCATATTACAAGATGAGCACATCACCCGTAGGCTAATTCTAAAGCAGACAATGTCAATAATGACCAATCTCTACAACCTGATAGTAACTGGTATCTAATATCAAATAAGATTGTGAGTGCAATCCAATTCCAGGAAGCTGAAGGTGTATTTAATCTCTATGGATGGTTATAAATGCCAGCAATCTGGATTGAAATGGATGGGTCTACCTATTAATACTCACAGCAGAATTAACAGAAAACAGAAGTCATTGTGTACTAGGTGGCTGCACAGGTTAACAAGAATAATGGACAAAGATCTTATTTGTTATTCAATATCCTTTTTTTT
>NW_015230072.1:0-775 GCF_001447785.1 Gekko japonicus | reverse complement strand
GGAGGCGCTCATCTCCCTACGTGTTTACTGTTCAGCCCACAAACACGCCGCAAAGAACTGTGATTTGCCTCAGCTCCCCAGAGCATTTCTCATCGTGATCCCATGACGAAAAGGACACATGTAGCCACTTTACGCATAGTAGCCACAATGTGTACACTGCGAAAGCACATGGTAAGCGCATGGTGGGCTTGTGTGAAGCCACACCTCATAGGCATGCTTAGCTTCTTGCTGTATTTCTTGCTTTATCTCTTCCCTTGTCAGAGATCGGGAAGATTTTAGGAGTTCAGATTAAGTTCGCCTCTGAACATCAGTTTCTGAGAGCAAGCAGCTGAGAAAGGCGAGAGACCTTCACTACAGGCTGATTGGCTCCTGGGCAGCCTCTGGCTGGCCACTGTTGGATACAGAACGCTGGACCAATTGGCCCTTTGGTTGAAGGGTGTTGTTATGTTCTAGGAAGTTTGACGTAAGTGATACAGAACATGTCAGGGTGTAATGACTTAGGTCATCTTTGCACATGACACTGAAATCATGCCCTGTGATTTTCAAGGCTGTAAAATCAAAGGGGGGAAAACGCGCCGGCCAGAATGTGTGTTTGTTCTAAAAATTACTCTTCCCATTTCCTGTTCTGTGTGCAGAAGTGACCCGCTCCAAGCCAAAAGGCACGTTTAGCATTTTTTCAGAAGATGCCCTTTAATGAAGTTTGTGCCTGACAAGATCCTGGTGAAGCTAGGGTCAGAACTGATGAAGTGTTGGGAGCAACGCTCCCTCTAAGCTG
>NW_015230071.1:0-775 GCF_001447785.1 Gekko japonicus | reverse complement strand
TCTCCAGTTGCCACCTTTCTTCTGACCGGGTAGGAGCTGCGTGGCTGCTCCCTGCCTCAAGCCTGGTGGGGGTGGGGGAGACCTGCTGCCAGGGCTCTGCCACTTACCTTTTGGCCCACCGGGTTGCTGGGTCAGGAGGCGGCGTTCGCCTTCTCTGTGACCTTGAGCTTCGGCTAGGGCAGCGGCATTGTGCTGGACAGTGGTGGCGGCTTCTCCTCAGCGGGCTTTGGAGGTGGAGGTGTAGTGGCGGCTGCAACTCCAATGGGGGCCCTGGGGGATGGCGACGGAATGAGAGAAAGTGGCAATCATGGTGTCAGCCCCCTTTTGGGCCAGATAAGGAGGCGAGAAGTGCTGGGTGGTCATGGGGGTTTGGGCAGCCAGCGGTGTGGGCGGCATGGCTTTGCCTCACAATCTGGGGGTCCTTGCTTGGGTGCAGAGGGAAGGGCCTGGGTGGGCAGTTTTCCAGAGGGGCTTGCAGCCAGGCCCTCATCCCTCTATGGCAGACCTGTGGTGTGGGACTGTGGCAGGCCACTGTGGGCCTCTCGGCCTGGTGCCATAGGCTGCCTGGTCACTTTTGGGCCTTTTGCTGCTCACGTGGCCTCTTTCTGGCCTGGATACCCCTTCTTGGCCCAATCCCTGCAGAGCTTGCATGATAAACAGGTCTGGGTGTGGGGATTGAGTGCCTTGAGTCCTTCCACAATATAGATAGATAGTTAGCATAGATAGATAGATATACATATACATACATACAGTTGCTATGGCTTTTTTGCTAATG
>NW_015230070.1:0-776 GCF_001447785.1 Gekko japonicus | reverse complement strand
TAGGTGGCAACCAGTTTTCCTGGGCTGCCAGTCACGAGCCAGTGCCAGGGCTCAAGACCGGAGCTGGGTGACCCGTCCGTGAAAAGGGCAAGGAGGTTGGCGCCTGCCTTCCCTGTTTCGTGCTCGCTTAGTTGGTCCCTTGCCACAGTGTTATGTGGAATAGTTAATAAAGTGGCCCTTGTTTACTTCCAAACTGTTGTCTGTCTCGTTATTCCGACTGGGTGGGGGGCAATTCTTGTTCCCCTATTTCTGTGGTGTTCTCAGCAATTTTATCCCACATCCTGAGCTGAAAGCAACCACATTCTCTAGCTTATCAAACCTCTTCCTCCAGTGAGATTTCATGTAGTGAGAGACTAGGTTCTGGGTCACAAAATTGTGGATCACAATATATTAACCAATTAAACAAATATAACTGCCTGGTCTATAGATAGATCATTTTGTCCCAGTCTCCATGATGGATGTCATCAAGATCCTGGATCAGTAAAGGCCACCACTTGTACTCTGGATCCTAGCCCATCCTGGCTGCTAAAATCATATAAGAACCACAACAACAAACCCTTACTATCGATTAAGAATCAGTCACTAACTCAGGACACCTTCGCTTGGCCACTCGAAGAGGTGGTTATCCATCTACTACTTTAAAAAAAATCACAGGAAAATGATGTGCCCCTTTATCACCTTGTCTCTAGCCTATCCACCTTAAGTCCAAGTGTAAATAAATACTTTAAATAAATAAGTAAATAAAATCTACCCATTTAGATTTTGTCTTGTCAGTA
>NW_015230069.1:0-776 GCF_001447785.1 Gekko japonicus | reverse complement strand
TTCCACAATGGGCCTTTTTCCTAGTAATGGAATATTTGGTTTCATTCAGAAAATGTTTCTGCCAGAGTGCGCAGGAGGTTAGCTTGCTCTCAAGAAGTCTTGGAAAAATTATGATTATCCATAGTCCTAAGTGGATCATCTGCATTATTCCAAAAAAACCCAAACACCTTATACCACCATA
The DNA here is from genome assembly GCF_001447785.1 of Gekko japonicus. Lineage (NCBI taxonomy): Eukaryota > Metazoa > Chordata > Lepidosauria > Squamata > Gekkonidae > Gekko > Gekko japonicus. Next base: position 595 of record NW_015230069.1, on the reverse strand, counting down.
TGTGTTTACAAAGTGGGTTGTAGTGGTTAGAGTATTGGACAAGAATCTGGAAGATCTTGATTCAGATCCCCATTCTGTCACAAAGTTTACTGGGTCACTTTGGGCCAGGCACCTCACAGGTTGCTGTAAGGATTACCGTGGGGGAAAGAGGAACCCTGAGATCTTTGGACAAACAGCTGCATAAATATTTGCAAGATAAATATGGTGATGTGGAAAGTATTAGTAAAAAAGTTTTGAGAAGACTGATACCACCAGCACTTATCACCTTCTTTGTCATTCATGCAGTTAGAAATGTAAAATCTTGTTTGTCTTTTTCACATTCTGCCATTCTTGTGCTACCAAAAACTCCTGGAATGTATGTTCCATATTGTCAAGACCAAATTCTTCTTTAAATCAGGAGATTCTTAGCCCTTCTGTTTCTTCTGAAGATCCATCTGTATTATATACACATATTTTGGAAGAACAAAGGTGCAAGCAAGAGGCTTTAGAATGCAGTCATACCTGGAATTATACGTCATCACTGTATCTCATTATGCTGACAAGGCTAAGTACAAAGCACACTAGAGACATCCTCCAGTATATATAATTCTATTTT
>NW_015230068.1:0-775 GCF_001447785.1 Gekko japonicus | reverse complement strand
GGCACTTAGCACACACAGAACACACAGAGCAATCATTCACAACTGGATTTTTCGGAGTGGAACAGCTAAGGAAATGAGAGTTGTCATGCAATGGTGATGTGTGGATGCTGACTGATACACCGTGCCAGCTCCCAGCAAAGGTCAAGAGCCTTGTGATTCACTGGTCTTTCACTTTGGGGAACATGCTCTTATGGAGATTGGGTTGAGTGGGTGGAGTGCACAGTTCTTTGGTGAGACACAGTGACCTGTGAATGACTCCCAAAGTCAGCACTGTGATGCAGGCAGCAGTTGTTATCTTGGGAGAGAGCAAGTACTGACTCTCGGTTGCCTAATCCTGTAATTTCAAAATTTTGTGCTTGCCTACATTAGTATGCTAGAAGTACACAGCTAGCATGCTGAAAGAAATAAGTTAATTAAAGCATTTACATATTCTGTGAGCCCGGAAGTCCCCGCTCATAGAAGAGGCTGCCTGCTGTGTCTCCGCATGATTCACAGCTTTGGCCTTGCCTCATTCCAATCAGCCCGCAGTCAGGAAAGAATAATGTTGCTGTGTCTGTGTACCAGATGTGATTGGATCATTCAATCACTCCAGGGTAGAGATGCAGGAGAATTACCTGCCCTTCGAAGAGGCACAGCCAGAACAATGACTCACCCATAACACAGTGATAAGATAGGATAATGTTCCCTACATTGTTTATTTTTATATTCATTTATTCTTTGCCAGCGGCTCCAGTGCTCCCTGGTTTGCTGTTGATCTGTAGATTTGTTAGTAATC
>NW_015230067.1:0-776 GCF_001447785.1 Gekko japonicus | reverse complement strand
TTATAACCCCTCCCAACTCTATCATTCTATGTTCAGCAGCTGGAGGAGAGAAAGGCGGGTCAGGATGCTCGTGACCTTACCCAAAGACACAGCCAGCCCGCCTCAGAACTGCAGGCCCAGATAAACGAGAGCAACACAGTTAACCATCAGCACAGTCAGCCCTTATTCAGTTACAGGAACTAAAAGGACCCGCGGTGCAGCAAAAGGGCTCTTGCTTTGCGGGCTGATGACCCTAAGTTCCGTCCATGCTACTGCACAGGAGAACAGGAGGGAGGCCTGGGAAAGATCGCTACTTGGGAGAGCCACCACCAATTGGAGCAAACAGTATTGGGCTAACAGAGCATGCACTGTGTCTTTGCATGAGATGGCATCACCCCGGCAGAGGACAAGAGTGATGCGGCCTCTGGGTTCTTCACATACAAAGGGACATGCACCAGTGACAATATTCTCCCAGTGTGTAGGAAAAGCCTACAGCTCCACAGCATGTTTCCCTTAGACACTCTCCCCCTCTTGGTTGGGGGGAAAAAGCTGCCGGGAGAGCTCCGTTTCTATACTCTTTTTCCTTCCCTTTTCGGCAACACAACAATTGTAAATCTTTACGTTAGTTGCCTGGACAGCCAAGAACACAGCAAGACGTCCAGATATTGCACTTCTCTGTGTTTTCCCCTTTACTTAGAAAATCTGTATGCCGCCTCTCCAAAAACCGGCTTGTGGCAGCTGACAACAACAAACCAAACAAGCAAAGGCATAAAAGCAGCACAAAAACAAACACTGAG
>NW_015230066.1:0-776 GCF_001447785.1 Gekko japonicus | reverse complement strand
GTTTGGGGGAAGTGACAGCTCTCATCTTGCGACATCTTGAGATAAACACCTCTGCATCAGACACAAAGACACAAGGGAAGAAGAGAAAGACATAGGCTGCTCCCACACGAGGTCTTTTCCCTTCATGGAAAGCAGGAGGTTGCCGTATTTAAGTGGGAATGTCCACATGACATCATGCTCATTTAGAGCAAATCTGAAGGGCTGCCCAGGGCTTTGTTCTTTAAACTAGATCAAAAAAGAGTCTGCTTTAATCCTGTCTGGAGGACAAATTGTCTGATGGCTACAGGCAAAACGTTCATCCGGATGCCTGAGTTTTTAGCTCTTTAAAGGGCTTTTCCCCCCTTTCCCAACAAAGCCATGCTTTTCACTATGGCTGGGCTGGAAAGTGAGTTGAAAGTGGGGTTTCTAGGCTGCAGGAGGCCCAGCGTGGTTGCTGTCTCGTGGATCTTTTGTGCAGGTGTGACCAAGAAAATAGAAGGATTGGGGGCAATGGCTGTAGGGAGCAGAGCGGGTATGGAAATTGTGGATGCCTTCCCACCTATTTCTGTTTGACTTGCTGTTGCTTCCATGGCTAGGGTGCATGTTCACACCCCTGTGTAAATGCAGCCTAATCTCAATATCATCTAAGGTGGTACTTCTCCAGGAATAGGTAACATGTACTGGGGACCTGCACAAAGGCCTTCTCTATAGCTACCCCCAAGAATTATTCCTGGTCCCCTAATTGCTGGCCTTCCTATGCCAGTTTTTAACAGAGAAGACAGCCAAAAAGCTGAAAA
>NW_015230065.1:0-776 GCF_001447785.1 Gekko japonicus | reverse complement strand
ACCACCACCATAGGCTGAAGAAAGGCTTCAGACTTTGAGTGGAGTGGTAGAAGACAGGAGGTTGATACCAGTAGACTAGAGTATCTCATCTGGACTACAGGTATTCAAAGAGAGAGACCCATTGTCCCAAATTAAGTGACTGTCTGGATACAGTAGCCATTGTGATGAGTGTCAATTAACTCTACATTAAATTCACCACAGACTCCTGTTTAGCAATGTCTAAAAGCTAGTGTCCCAGCAGAGGAAGAAATTCAGTGACAAATACAGAGCTATGTTAAAAGACAGTGTGAGTATATGTTATACTCCTTTTCCATTCACTTGGAGTAAACTTTTTATTCTTAAATATGTAATGCCTTGAGTTAAGGTCCATCTTAGTTTATATTGCTAGGTATACTTAGAAAGAGCGTGGGTTTTTTTTAAAAAAAATGCAATACTTCGTAAAATGAATTGAAGAACACTCAGGAGTGTGTTGCTACTACCTTGCCTGTGTATTTACATCTCCAAGGCTTTGGTTTATGAGCAGCAAAAGCAAACTGTCACTATTTGCTGTAAATTGAAGCTTTTAATAATTTTGTCTGTTCTACCACATTTGTCAGCTTTGAATATTCTGTCACTTGAAAATAAAAATAGCAGCTAAATTCAGCAACGGTGACACCAGAAATTTATCTGCTCATAGAAAGTATCAAATGCAGACTTGAAGAATGAGTATGTACAAGGTTTGTTTCTCTCCCTTTTTTGGGTAATACAGAATTTCAGTTGTTGCTGTTAAATTGTAG
>NW_015230064.1:0-776 GCF_001447785.1 Gekko japonicus | reverse complement strand
GCGTCTTAACCACCTGAGCCACTGCAGCTTTTTATGGTGTTTTGGAGCACCATAAAAAGACTGCACATTGTATGTTATTTCTTTTATTCTATTTTTAACTACCCTTGGGGGAAGGTTGCCTCTGGTACCAAAATATAATTCTCTACGTTGTTTTTCTTTCCTTGTGAAACCGAAGTCTCAGCTTCGCTGTGTCCAAGGATGTCCATTTAATGTATCCCTCCCTAGCAATCATGACTGGTTTTTCCTCCCTCCTGTCCCCAGGTAGCAGCTGTGATGGGAAAGGCACTGCTTGAATTCGTTTGGACCCTTCGCTTTCACACAGATGCGTGAGTTTCTGTCCGGATTCAGATTGAAATGGGCAGCCGCGTTGGTCCATAGCAGCAAAATGACACCGGGAGTCGAGGACCATCTTTACAGACTTAACCAGATTGATTCCAAGTATAAGTCTCTTGTGAGCCAGAGCTCACTTCCTCAGATGCACCGGAGCATCCATCCGCTAGGTTGATGCAGGGATTCGAGCCCCATCCTGAAGCAACCCATCATAAAGATGCCCCTGTGGCCATTTTTGGTAGCTTTTATTTTTCTGGCTCCTTCCAGTGGGATACAGATGTCTTTGCATCGGGGCTCAGCATAGACCTAGGTGGGAATCCGAGGAATAAGTTTAGCTGGAGCAACTTTGGTGACTCAAGGAGCGAAACCAAACAAGCAGAACTGCTCATGCATGCATGAGGCAGAAGAGTTAAGAAACATCTACCCTCTCTCCCCATGGGCTCCAG
>NW_015230063.1:0-776 GCF_001447785.1 Gekko japonicus | reverse complement strand
TTTTTTACTATATATCATAACAATTCTGTTAAAATATGAAGTCTTATTCAAAGATATTTATTTTTAGGAAAAGCAAGTGCAAACATGCCAGTGACAATGGTAGGACTGTCAGGGGATCAAATTCCATTTTATACCTTTCTCACCATTACAATTTTTTATGCCTCATATATTTCTAAGTGATAGTAAGAAAGTCTCACAGTGCTTTGACCTTTTCAGTATTCGGAAACTTTACTGACTGGTCGTTTCTGGGTGGAAAGAAATTTAGCATATATCAAGGTGATGGGCACTGCTGACAGATGTTAAGTGCAAGGTATTATTATTTTATGATTTCACTAATGAAAGGAAAGAAAGGAGAACTGAGAAAGCTCCCATTCAGAGACTAGCTGGAAAAAAATGATTAAAGTAGATGAAATGTAGCAAACAGAGATTAAAATGTAACAGACTAAATCTGTTGGGTAGAGTTTTTGCCTAGGGCTATGATTTTAAACTCATTTTGACAAACTGAATACATGAAGAATAGGATTGCTTGGTTTGTATGACTGTCAGATAAAAATGAATCCCCCTCCTAAGACACATTCAGAATACTTTATTTAATCATGCTTGTTTCTTATGAGTGCCATCCATTAGTGTGATTATGCAAATCAGATATTAATGATTCATTAGTAATGATGATAGGAGTCGCAATCCACTTGCCTGGTATGTACCATCTCTGGTGCACAGTGGACTTTAGGAATGGGCAACGGGTCTCCCAAAATACAGCTTGGCCTTTGAGGACT
>NW_015230062.1:0-776 GCF_001447785.1 Gekko japonicus | reverse complement strand
GGACTCTTGCTCTTTTCTACTGCTGATGTGAACCTATCCACACATGATGAAGATACAAAAGTTTTGCTCAGCTTACCCCATGTTCTTGTTTCTGCAGTACAGTGGTAGTTGTTGTCAGCCTGTTTACATTGGTTTTCCCTTCAAAAGAAAGCTGGCATGTGTTTCCAAGGATATTGTACTAAAGGCTTCATTTGTGGGAGAAAGGAGATGATGCAAGTCTTCACTAAAGTAGCATTAATCTTGTAGACCCACACTGACCTACTTGTGACAGTGTCAATGCTGAATGAGTGCGGAGTTTCTTTTGAGCCACTTACTGGTTCAAGTGTGTGTACATGGCAGTGGCGGCACCAGCACTCGTGGCTGGCTTTGAGTTGATGCCAGCTGCTTATTGTGGAGAGCAAACTGTGGTTTCTAAGCAACCTCTGATCTAATTCTTCCGCTGTTTTCTGAGGTTTTGAATCTCATTGGATGGCCACTTAACAACAACAAACCATTCTTCTTATCTCTCATTGGGGAAAATGTCCCAAAATTAGTATCCAGAGGAGAGGATTTAACCAATGTACTAGATATGTTTGCCCTGTGGTGAGGCACACAGATACTACTGGAAACTGAAATCTATCACTAATCTGCTCCAATTCATGTTTGGTACCTGGAGAATTCAGACTGAGACTCACTGTCTTGCCACAGCCCTAAAATGCAAACTAGATGTCCAGTGGCTAAGAGCTGCTGATGGTGCTAGCCAGTCACTAGTTGCTGCTGTTCTCAACTAGCATGCA
>NW_015230061.1:0-776 GCF_001447785.1 Gekko japonicus | reverse complement strand
CTTATGTTCTTATGTTCTTATGAAAGATTTCAGTTTCACCAGGCAGAAGCTATTGTCTCATCAGGCTATCCCAGCTGTTTAAAGATTCATTGGCTGTAGCTGGCTAAGAATTCCCCTCATCCCCAATAGATGGGTTCTGTTCAGGGTTTCCTAAGGAGCAGTTGTGGCTAGGCAGAGAAGGAATGTAGTGCCACAATCTCATGAGTGAAGATAACTTTTAGTTCAAGGTCTTAATGCAAGATTTGTAAATAAGTATGAGTCATCTGGCTTGGGTAGGTTTTCTCCTGTTTTCCTCTAACAGCTGCATATCAAACAAAAATTGGACTGGACTAGCTCCTCCCAACCTGCAAATGCACAGATGAAAAATGCTGCATGGGGTGAATTTGTTTTATCATGCAGCTATTAAAAGCACAGATCCTCTGTCAAAAAGAAAGGTAGCAACCCTTTTTCTTGGTTTGCAAGGAACACATTGGCAGAAGAAGGCTGACTCCCAAAACAATAAAACAGGTATCCAGTGGCAAGACTAACAAAAACCTATTACAGCATAAACTTTTTTGAGCTCCCTCCATCAGATACACTGGAGTGACCCAAGCAAAGGATTTCAAATTTATCCCCTTTTTTTGTTTTGCCCCTTAAGACCCCCATTATAATTCCACTTTTCCCTTGTTCAAACTGAATCCAGGATTCTTTATTTTTGTATCCCTTTCTGTTATTTCTGATTGATTTTTTTTAAAAAAACGTGAAATGTACACATTTTTCAGTGTCATTTGTGCATC
>NW_015230060.1:0-776 GCF_001447785.1 Gekko japonicus | reverse complement strand
AGCTTAGAGGGAACACTGGTGACAATAGCCAGACTTCCCTGAAAGAGAAGCTTTTGTGCCTGGCTTCCCAAAATCTCAGGCAGAGAAGAGGTCTTTCCTAACACTTCCAGGGGCAGGTTGGCCATTAAGGCCACAGGGACTTCTCCAGGTAGGCTGATGGCCAGTGGCAGAAAGGCGATGTCTGGCCTGGGCAAGGGGGTGTCCAGCTGGCTGCCTCTTCCTCCTTTGGGGGGCTCGAGGTGAGGGCAGATCGACTGCCTCTTCTCCCTCCCTCCTTTGCATATGCCAGGTTTGCATCCCAGCCAGGTGTTCTGTTGGTGAGTGACAGCCTCTTCTAGCTGATCTTGTGCCACCAACATTAATACGACACAGTCATGGGTCATCTTTGCTGGGCTTTCTTTGCAGGTTTCTACTCAGTTTGCTCAGTAGCAACACTGCGTCATTCCACACCCTGATTCTAGATTTATTTGGGGGCGGAATACGAATCTCTATTGAATCAGGTGGGTCTTACTTCCTAGCAAACATGCAGAAGATTGTAGCTTTTTGTCTCTAAGCCAGTCGTTTTGGCTTATGCTGAAGACATTGCAGGTCACAGTTCTACAGCAGCCGCTTCCTTCTTGAATTAGACCCTGGAGTGTTCGTGTGCCGGTGGCCTGATGTCATCAGGGATGTCTCCGCCGGGTGGTGTGCTAAACCCACCCACTGTTCTTTCTTTGCAGGCCACACATCAAGACGATTTTCCAGAGCATCGCAGCCAAAGTGGGAACAGGGGAGCC
>NW_015230059.1:0-776 GCF_001447785.1 Gekko japonicus | reverse complement strand
GGCTATTATTGATGATTTTGTATGTTGTGATGTTTTCTGCTTTTATTGTGTTTTAGTTTGTTAGCTGCCTGAAGCATGTCTCTGGAGAGGATGCCCAGAAATTTCTTTTAAAAAAAGAACGAAATTCTAACCCAATTGGCTGGACATCCAAGTGACAGGTAGGAATGTGTTTCTCATTCAAATTAATGTAAACAGTATCCATCTCTGAACATGGAGCCATTCTTATATTTAAAATCTCGAACGTTAATTTAATGAACAAAACGAGTCAAGCCTTAACTTAATTTTTTGTACATGTTCCTGTTAAAAATAAAAAAGTAAGTTGCATGAATATATGACAGCTGTAATGACTTTTGCTTTTCAAACATGACTTCTACCAAAACTGATAAAGGTTAACTAGAATCTTTTCCCACTCCCTTCACTGCCTGTGCTTTTCATGTGCTATGCAAGTATCATCTAAAATGCCCTTTGCACATAAAAATTCTCAAACATCTGAAGAGTCTGACATCCTTTTCATACTATGCTGTAAAAGAGAGCAATAATATGCATTTTAAGCAGCCGAGAAAAACAGTATTACACAAAGTATTTTTACAGTGCAGTACAGGGGACTAAACAAATATAACAGTATCAAATAATTTTAACATTTTACTTCAATGACCTGCCTTCATGCAGATGATCCTTTGAAAAGATTATATTATAGTATTAGATTATATAATATTAGATTATACTCTTAATTTTTTTATCTCCTCTATTCTAAAGAACAAAGTCTGAGTCCAGTG
>NW_015230058.1:0-776 GCF_001447785.1 Gekko japonicus | reverse complement strand
CTTTATAACATTGAAAACATTGAACTCTTCAATATTGTACACATTATAGCATATTGATTGGGTACAAAAAGTGCCTCACTTAAATAAATGTTTGAAAATTCATTGCCATAATCTCTTGGGGTGTTCTCCTTTGGAGACTGTGCCACCACAGCCATTTTGGATTTCCCAGTTCAGACATCCCACCTGACCACAGTTAGCTCAACGTCTGGCGTGGAAGCTCTAAATGGCAGCTTTTGATTGTGGCCAAAAGGACTAGTCCCAATAAACAGAACAGGAATGAAGGAAACTGAGGGCTAACGCAAGATTTAGTTTGCTACTATATGGGAGACACACTACATGAAATAAATAATAGACAATACAAACAGTATCAAGTAAGCATTCAGTACTCCGGTTGATACATCAAGTGGTCCACATACAATTTCAATACAAGTGCTCAGTGGATTTCTAGAAAAGTCTCATCTGTTTCAACTAATTATCTTCATCTGTGGCATGTACTCTGGTATGTAACACCATATATACTGAGCACTAGTTTGATTCTGTTTGAGCTAAATTGCCTATTATTATGTAGTGTGTCAATGATCCAGTAGCAAACTGCATCTTGCTTTAGTCTGTCGAACGTTAGAGTTCTGTGTATCTGTTCTTGTTGGGTTTACTGGCCAGTCACAAACAATGGCTTGTCAGGTTTCAGCCCACTGAACAGCCCTTAAAATTGACGTGTGACATTCTGTTCCTGGCCTGATGAAGTGGGTGGATGCTGGAAAAGGCATTTGTCTTTG